>NW_014569697.1:206988-229023 GCF_001313835.1 Polistes canadensis | reverse complement strand
AAAAAAAAAAAAAAAGAAGAAAAAAAGAAAAAAGGAAGAAGAAAGTGGGTAGGAAAAGTGGGTGGGATAAAAAGGGGAAAAAAAATATAGAAGAGTAAAAAAGGATTAAAAAATATACATATATATATATATATATATATATAGAAAGAAAGAAAGAGAGAGAAAGCAATTATAATTCGAATAATTTTTCCAGGGTTGGGAAAAGTGTCTAAGTGTGGGACGAATACGATGTTAATTTCGAAGAGAGAGCCGAGGGGGAAAAAAACCTCGTCGTTGAACATTTTTACGAACGGGCTAAGCCCCCGTTCGTAGTGCTCAACCCCTTTCAACCTCCTACCCTCCCCCACCACCTCCACCCACCGTTCCCTTCCGCAGCAGCAGCAGCAGCAGGCAGTCGGCTTTTTTGTGAGTGCCTGAAAAGAGGGTGCCAGAGAGGGAAAAAGAGAAAGGGTGAAAAAGGGAGAGGATTGGTTGAGTCGAGGGAACGGAAAACTATTCTCATAACGTCCGAAACCAGTCACGAAGCGAGTTCGTACATGCTCGCTACGTAAAACGTTGCCCTCGCTTGGTTCAACTTTATTCGATCGATCCTACCAACGATAAACGCCAGGATTTGCGCATGTGCCCACGAATCCGTATCGAAAAGATTTGCCTTTTTGGTTTTTCTTTTTTTTTATTTCTTGTGTGCTTTTTCAAACTAATTAACGATACGTCGATTATAATTTTATATGATTATATATATATATATAAACGATAGAAACGATACAACTATATAGAAAAGGGGAGAAATATATTTATATATATATATATACATGCATGTATACAGAAGGATACGTGTGAGCATGACCAGGTATCTCTGGATGGTGTTTGGTTGTTTCTTCAGCTGTGTTCCCTACGCCAAAAGCATAGAGGTAACTGCAACAGCAGAGGGCACCATGCTCGGTAGGTTTGGTTCACGTAAACCCTATCAAAACGAGCTTAGGCTAATTTGCAATTTCCGTCGTACGTGGAACTCGTCGACTACGACTACGACTACGATATAACACATCGTCTCTAACTGACCCAATGCTGGCAAAAGCAACGTCAGAGAATGTCTACGCCTATGTAAATCCCAATGCACGCGGTGCATCATCGACTATGTTGTTACTCCTACGTTCTCCTTGTTTCATTGGACAAACCATAGGATACATTTTGATCGCATTATTGCACAAGAATGATAATGATAATGATGACGATAATTACGATGATGATGATGATGGTGATGGTGATGGTGATGATGATGATGGGAAAGACATGAGAAAAAAATTGTAATTATCTTTTTATCCGCGCGATAGGTAAGAAGATTTTTATGAATTAAGATGGGAAATGCAATTATCGGTTACTCGTTAATGCTTCTTTAATAACGTTGCTTTATAAAATTCTGATCAATCGATAAGATATTCTGATTTGCATTTTATATANTTTTAGTTTGAGTATTTTATCTCGTACGTTTAAAATGAAAGAGAAAAATGGGGGTGGGGGGAAAAAAAAATAGGTAGTAGAATAAGATACGGAAAATTGTAAAATGAAATATGAGAATACACGTTGATCTTTCGAGGTTTAGTATGTTTTTATGAAGGAAAAGAAAGAAAAAAAGAAACTAAAAAGGAGGAGAAAAAGTAAAAAAGAACAAACAAAAAAAAATGAAGCAGAACATCTGTTTTATCCGGACTATATTAGACCCGAATTATCGTGTAGGGAGATGAAGGCATATACGTGGAGAAAATTCAAATACCGGGGATATAAGAGGAAGAAGAGAAAGAGAGAGAAAGAGAGAGAGAGAGAGAGTAAGAGAGAGAGAGAGAGAGAGTGCGAGAGATATATTTCTTCATTGTAGGTACTTTGTCAAGGTAGGAAGTTGGTTTACTGCTCTTTAATTAAAAGATATTATACGTAATATATCTTTCTTCGTGTTACAAGATCCATCCGCAGAGTGTTTTCTAAGTACTTATTTACAAGGATAAACAGGAGTTGAATTTTAATAAATCTGACTTCCTTTAAATTATTATCAAACTAAGAAGAAATTTGATTTTTTCATTATGTCATCGTTACACGAATTTCGTTATGTTTAGATTGGCATTTAAAAAATGTGTGTTATTACATTTATAAGAAACACGTAGAATTTAATTGAATATATTTTTTTGAAGTAAATAAATAATATCATTTATTAAGATAAACGTGAGTTGAATTTTATGATATGGCTCTTTTTTTTTTTAAAAATATTCTCTTTTAAATTATTCAATTACGAATTTGTGTTTTATATATAAAATATAATATTCTTTTTGTATGTAAATACTTATTTATAATATGACAAATAAGAGTAGACTCTTAAACAAATCTGACTGTCTACAAATTATTATCTAAGTAGGAAAATTTCATGTTTTTTTTCATTATATCATCTAACCCATTACGTTCCCTTTAATCGGCATTTATAAAAACTATATTAAATTAGTAAATGAAAACACAAAATTAAAAAAGTGAAACGTTCCACCTAGATAAGTAATTACTTACCAGAAAATAAACAAGTAGAATATTAATATTCCCGTATAAAAATATTATTACTCTAAAAATAATATGCTTCTTTTTAATCGTTTTTTTTTAATATATACCAAATAAATTTATTATTTTCTTGCACAAAAGCTTTAATTAAAAACAAAAAATATTACAATCGTTTTTCATTATTTTACACGAAACATTTTGCTTTGATATATGAAAAACGTGATATAAAAAGATATAACGATAAGGGGATAAAAATAAAACAAAAAAAACAAAAAATAAAAATGAACAAGAATAAGTGGAAGAGGAAGATGTAGGAAGGAAGAAAGTAAAAAAAAGAAAAAAAAAAAAAATTAAACGAGTCCCTTCTAGACGATTAATTAGACGGAGTAAGACCCCCCTCAGGCTTGAAGCTCTTTCAATCGAGGCATCTTCTTCTGTTAATCTTCACCTTCGTTCGTTCCTCGAAGAGAAACTCGTTTCGTTCTAAGAAGGAGAGACATGAAAACAGCTTGAAAGTGACTTTAATATTTAAGAAGCAGGATGCAATGGCGTAGTTATGTACATTCGACACTTGCGACGCGACGAGCTTTTCTCTTTGCAAAAGGGTCTCTTCCTTTCCATCCCTTTTTACCCCTTACTCGTCTTCGTTTCCGTCGTTTTCGTCTTCGTCGTCGTCTTTCTTGCTTTTATCCATACTTTCTCCTCTCGTTTTAGTCTCGAAGAAATATCGTGCTATGTTAGAAACGTACTACCACCCCTTTCTGCTTCTTCCATGCGCCCCCCCGCCCCCCCCCCACCAGATGAGACCGAACTATTTTTTATCTCTGCCATTACGTAAGAGTAGAAACTAACTGTTATAGAAAATTGGGTGGGTTGGAGGGATAAATATTCTCGTTTTGTAATAAAATACCGAGAGAGAGAGAGAGAGAGAGAGAGAGAGAGAGAGAGAGAGAGAGAGAGAGACAATTTTAAACGCTCGATTTAAGCGAATTTTCTTTCAATTTAATTTTAAGCTTTTACACATTTATACGATCGATACGATTCTCTTTTCGTTAACGTTCTAACATATAACCGAAAGGGATCTGTAAAATAAAAAAGGAAATAATATAGGAAAGAATGTTTTCGAAATGAGGATAATAATAATTGAAATTGATTAGTTTGAAAGTTATTTTCAATATTTGTTTTATATTTTAATACAAGTCTCTATCTGTTATTTCTCCAAAAATACAAAATTATATTAAAAATCAAGATATATTATATATCTGAATAAAAATAAATTAAATTATATTCTAATAATTATATATTATAATTCACATATATATATCTTTCAAATTGTCGGAAATAGAAATTTATTTTCTATATATTTTCAATATTTGTTTCATACTTTAATACAAGTCTATCTGTTATTTCTCCAAAAATACAAAATTACATTAAAACTCAATATATACAATATATATGAATAAAAATAAATTAAATTATATTCTAATAATTATATTATAATTCACATATATATATATATATATATACATCTTTCAAATTGTCGAAAATAAAAATTTATTTTCTACATATACATAAGAAGAAAAAAAAATTACCAAACGCGTCCCTCTCGTGTATACCCGTAGAAATTTAACGCGTTTAAAAAAATGCAACGACACGATAAACGACAAAAGTTGACAAAGTGGGGGAAAGATATTTTCACGCGAGAATTAGTCGTAGTTGCGTGTAATAGTATTAATGCGCGCGAATACGAAACGTTTGCTGGCACGAGGAACGATGCGAAAAAAAAGAAAGAAAGAAAAAGAGAGGAAGAAACTTTCAAAAGAGTAAAAAGAGTAAAAAAAAATAAATAGGTGGGTAGGGGTGGAGAGGGCAGAGTTGGGGAGGGGGGGGGGGATGAAATAAACAGGAAAAATATGTAGGAGGTACGTGGCAGGTGTGAGTTAGCACGAACGTCATGTACACGTAATATGCCGTAGGGGGTGTTACGTGAAATAGAGAAACAGAAATAGAGAAAGAAAATGGAGAATGTTGAAGAGGAGAGAGAGAGAGAGAGAGAGAGAGAGAGAAAAAAGAAAGGGAAGTAAAGTTTGCCAAGCTTTCCCTTTTTTATTTTCATGTCGATGGTAGACGAATGCCCTGCGATAAACAGACGACGACCATTACCCGCGATGCAGTATGGCCGTCGTTTTTCTCCCTTCGTCGAGAAACGTCTACGTATAGTAACGAAAAAGGGAATAAAAGAGAGAGAGAGAGAAAGGTTCGGTGTGAAGGTACCAAACGTCGAAGGAAAAGGACGAAATAAAAGTGATTCCTAGTCGTTTCTACCAACTATCCATTGGACCATACATCCTCTAGTTTCTACCAACCCCCCAGCCCCCCCACTCTTCTCACAATCTATCATTCCTCAATATTTTATTTTTTTTAACTTTCTTCTTTTATCTCTTTCTTTCTTTTTCTCTCACACTTACTCGTGCTTTTTTTTTGTTTTCTATATTCGTATCAATTTTTGCATAGGATTCAACAATTGTTATTGTTATATATATATATATACGTACACATATTTATTTATATTTATATTTATTTTTGTTTAAATGATTAATCAGATATATCTGATAACAAATCATTTTTGTTAATTATTATTATTTAATTAATCGCGTTACAATTTGTATATGGTCTTCTTTCTTCTTCTTTCTTGTTGAAAATAATTAATTATATTTAATATCACATAGACGAATGTGTGTCAGTGATAAAACTTATAAGAGATCTTCCTTCCTTGTTACTTAGCTCTCGTTACGTAACACCGACCAAACGACAAATTGCGCTTCTGCAACGACAATGAAGCACCACCGGTCACGTAATATCGAAACTTGGAAAGTGCATAAATTTCGAGTTAGCATGCTCGGGCGAGCGCATCGTTGCTGTTACTGTTCGCAGTGAAATACCGACACCGAGATATTCACGTCCGAGGATATCGTATTCTTGTTTGAAAAATATTCTGAAGAATGAAAAACTTTTGATACTCGTGAAAGGAAATCCATTGGATTCGTATGCGTTGACACATATAACGAATAAAACAATATTATTTTACAGGCGTTAATAATATTACCCTTTAAAGTTTTATTTAATATTATCCGATCGATATAAAAATCTAATTTATTTATTATGAAATATTATATAATAATATATAAGTATATTTTCAAATGAAATCGATTAGTATAATATTTCGTTATCAAATTCAACTTACATATCTTTCTATTCTGACATTAATTAGATACAACGAGTTCAATAATTATTTACTTTTGACATTCTTGCAAAAATCATTTTAAACAAATAACTCATGTTTATTACTAATCAATTATTATTTATCCCTTGTTAACTCCCTTATTACTTCATTAATCTTAAAATAACACAATTCTTTTTATTATCTTTACAGAATATACTTTGGATGATAAAAACGGATGATTCAATAGGAACAAGTGTATAAACCGTAAGTAATATACAATTAATATATTTATATAAAACATTATTTAATTATTAATATATAATACAAGTTACCTTAATACACAAAGAGACATATAGGTATTCCCTATGATATAGAAATCTATTTTCACATGGATATATAGTAGTAGTAGTATTAGTAGTAGTAGTAGTAGTAGTAGTAAGACAAGACGAGGTTGCATCAATGACGCTACCGACAATGCTTAAGCAATTCATCGATCCTTAGTACAAGACACCATACTACTATCCAACCCTAGTACCCCTTGCTATGCGTTACCTCCTATATAACAACATTATCGTTACTCGATAAGACTATACGTAGAGAACATGACATTATAGCTATTATTTGGATTCACGAGCTACTCCTAGATATACGATCCCGAACAATTCCGCATTGTTCCTCCATCTAAAGCAATAGAATGAAGCAAGTCTTACGATAAGATAAACATGCTTTCCAACAACTATTGCTATTCTTCAAATCTATCAAACGATCAGAAACCCTTCTCAAGTGATCTTACCTTTAAAGTCTAATCACTCTAAGACGATAAAGTTATCCCTTATCTCGTACCAACCAACTAAACCTCTTAAATAGAATAGAAAGAGAAAAGATAGAATGGGAAAGAGATATTCAAGTGGAACAATGGTCGAATTAACCAAACGATAATCTCAATTATTCGAATAGTGGAAACTCTGGAAAGCCACTTGGTTTATTTTCTTGCAAGTGAACAAGAATGTGCCGTGCGAGATGGTATTTGGAATGTAAAGAGGTACGAGAGAGAGAGAGTGAGAGAGAAAAGGGGGGGGGGTTGAAAGTGTGTGTTTGTAGTCTCGTAAATGGAGACTTGCTGAGACCGGGGGKGGAGGAAGGGGGAGTAAAACAGGGTGGTCGTTAGCTAACACACGAACTCGATACTTGCATCGTCGATGGGAGAACTTCGAACGTTTCTATGCTTGTTTCTCGCGTATGCATATATTAAAGAGTGTTGGGGGCGCGATGGCGCGAAACGCATAAATTTCGTAATACTTAAGTAAGAGAGAGACAATGAAGGAAGGAAGGAAGGTAGGAAGGTGAGAAATTTAGATGTATGTCTACTAACCACGACCGAAATGGTACAATGATAATCGTACAAAAGCCAACGTTACTCGAAAACTTTCAACTTCTGTCTCTCTTCCACTTATTCTTCTTCTTCTACTTATTATTATTATTATTATTATTATTACTATTTCTCTCTCTTTCTCGTTTTACTTGCAATTGCTACTACCTTCGAGATTATTCGCCATGTTTTGCAAGGTAACTTGTAACACGTCCTAGAACTCGTCGAAATGTTTCCACTTGCGTTTACATTTGAAAACCTTCAAGAATACCAGCTCATTTTCTCTTGTAAGTCTCTCCCCCCCCCCCACCTCACCTCACCTTCTCGTCATTTTTTCTCTCTCTCTCTACTTTCTTTTATTTTCTTTTCTTTTCTCCTTTCGTTTCTTTTTTTTTTTATTTCTTCGTATTTTTTTTCTACTTTTTACCTCGCTCCATTTTTCTTTCTTTCCTTATTTTTACTTATCCTCATTTTCACACTTATCGCTATTTTTTGCGCGTACCTATTATACCTACTTTACCGATCATTACAATAATTTCTTCGACGAGAACAATTTCCGACTATTGTTATTCGTGAAAATGTTTAACGGAAGAAAAAAAAAAAAAAAAAGGTACTCGTCGAATGGAAAAAACAAAAACAAAATGTGATTCGACGATTCGAATAACTATAATAAATTTCGTCGTGAATTTTCTTTTTTTTTTGTTTTTTTTTTTTTGGTACGCAGAGAAACACATTCGTTAATCGCGTTAACCCTTAAATTAGGTGTAAAATTATGTGCACGGATTTTTCGATTAATTAATTTCTTCGACGTAAAAGAGATGAAAAGAGAAAAATTTTCCACGAGAAGTCAGTCAGCTGTTTTAACAAAAAGTTGTGTTTTGAGAAATAAATTTTTTTTTATCTTGTTTCTCCTTTTCCCCCGTTTCATTTTTTTGTTTTTTTTTCTTTTTTTTTTCCTTTTCTTTTTCAACACGACACAGGAATAATAAGCGATAAGAAGAAGGGAAGAAAATTAGCGCGGATTCGACGATTTTGTGGAATGAAGAAAAAGGAGTGGAAGGATGGGAAAAGGGGGGGGGACTGATTTAGTTCGCAGGATGAGCTGGGTGGGGTGGAATAGGGTGAGGGATATTTCTTCTCGTGACACGATTTTGACGTACACCGAAAGGAGGTCAAAATCTTATGGCTCATGCTCGAACGCTTGCTGGCGTATCGCCGAATGAGCCATTAAACCGACCGTCGATGTAGAACAACGTATCTCGTAGCTTTTCCTCGAGGATCTATTCGCAGTACGTTTCGTTGGGATCGTTAAACGAAGAAAGGGATGAAGAAGAGGAGGGGCAGGGGGGGGGGTAGAGGGAAGTAGGGAGGAGGAAAAAACCTCTGTCTTTCTTCTTCTTCTTCTTTTATTGTTTTTTTTTTCTTCTTCTTCTTCTTTAACTCCCGAATAAAACGCGTGCACGTTAGATATTAAAATCGTGTTCTCATCGATGATTGCTTTAGTTTCGTTCAATATTTTTAGGACTCTTGTATATGGGTCTCGTCAAATATTTACCAAAACTTTTCAAAGAAATTGCAAAGATGCACAATTTACAGCATTGCATTCTCTGACATTTTTCTGAACTTTACATGCTAAATTTATAACTCGATATGGTATTCTACGCGTAGATAAAAGAGTGTACTTTAATTTAATATAAGTTTCATTAAAATCTATTCACTATTAGTATACAAAATATTTACTGAAATTTTTCAGAGAATTTGCAAAGATGCACAATTTACAGCATTCCATTCTCTTACATTTTCTGAACTTTACATGTAAAATTTATAACTCGATATGGTATTCTACGTGTAGACAAAAGAGTGTACTTTAATTTAATATAAGTTTCTATAAAATCTATTAACTTTTAGTATAAAATATATTTACCAAAACTTATCAAAGAAATTGCAAAGTTGCACAATTTACAGCATTGCAATCTCTGATATTGTGTAATCGTATGGCTGCGTGTGTCTGTGCCCGAGAATGTATTCTTTTCAACGTTGTTTAAATAGTTATTTGATTTTCTATAGAATATCAAAGTATTATGTTGAATGCTTAGGAACAACTGTAAAATTTCTTCTGTTTCCGACTTCATCGGAATGCTCTTTGCATTGATGAGAATGCCCAGGAATTACTAGCAATGACGGATGTCCGGCTATAACGGTATCATATACTTATTTGTTGATAAAAAAAAAAAAACACGAAGACGATTCGTATAATAAATGCACACAACGGAATAAATAATAAACTATAGGATACATTTAATATAATATCAGAATAGAAGAAAGAGATTGATGACTGGGGATATTAAAAGTGGGAGTAAAGTCAGATAGATAAATATCAAAAGAAAAGGAATAAAGGATAAAAGAAAAAGCCTTGGAGACAAAGTTTATCGTAAGCTGTAAAAGGATGTTCAGAAACATGGAAACAGAACCCCAGAGAAAGTTCGCTTTTGTCTTCTTTCAATAGACTTTATCTCTCTCTCTCTCTCTCTCTCTCTTTCTCTTTCTTTCTTTTACTTTCTTCTTCTTTCTATCTTTCCTACCAACTTTCCTTCTTTTTCTGCATAGCTCGTAGACGTCAAGATGCAAGATTTATTTCGCACGATACGAAACGGAATGCGCGAGGAAACGAGCACTTCGAACGACCGAACGGGAAATGGTAATTGTTCCTAGCTTGCCGATACGTCTGTTCGTTCTGGTGATAGTGGTAGTAGTGGTAAGGGTAGTAGTAGTGGTGGTGGTAGTAGATTTGTCGATATATCGATGACTTCGTAGGAGAAACACGAGAATATCTACGATTTGTACCACCGTTACCTTTTTTAACTTTTCCACCTTTCCTACCACTTGTATTCTGTTTTCACGATGCATCCATTTCTACTCATTGTCAGAGAAAATTAATAAATCCTGCAAAACGTATGATTCAATTTTCGTCGATGTTCTTCATCCTTCTTTTTATTCTTCTTCTTCTTCTTCTTCTCTTTTACAACCTATTTCTCTTCTACGAAACTCGAACGAGCTCTTTTCCAATCGATTTTTCATTTATCACTTTACCGTTAAAACCCGGTTAATACGATATTGATAACAACTTTCGTATAAATTATCTCGTTAAACATTAATATTCTCTCTCTCTCTCTCTCTCTCTCTTTTATTCTCTTACGTGTTCTTCGTAAGTTTCTCCTTGTTATTTTCTTGGTTTTATTATTATTTATTATACGTATTAATTTCGAAAATAAACGATTTTAACGGTATTGTTAAATATAATATTAATAAATTTTCTTACATTTTAATATAAATAAAAAATGTGTTCAACAAATACGAGAAGATTATTTTCCCAATCATGTATGAATATTGTCAAGAAGAATACAATTAACGTAATGCATTGTTTGATCAAAAAGTGAAAATATATATTTTCATTTAAATATATATATAATTTTCAATATTTTTATTATATTTTATTTATTACGCTAATCACCATATATCGAGACTTTAACAGTATTGTTAAATATAATATTAACAAGTTTTCTTACATTTTAATACAAATAAAAATGTGTTCAACAAATACGARAAGATTATTTTCCCAATCATGTATGAATATTGTCAAGAAGAATACAATTAASGTAATGCATTGTTTGATCAAAAAGTGAAWATATATATTTTCATTTGAAAAAATATATATATATAATTCTCAATATTTTTATTATATTTTATTTATTACGCTAATCACCATATATCGAGAAACAATATAAAATAAGAAAAAATTCAATAATACAATTCTAATACATTACGTAAAACACAATAATAAAATTATGAAATAAATCGTAAAAAATATTGGATAAAGGAAAACCGATGAGAGAGAAATGAAAAGAAAAAAAAAAGGATTTTCTTTCGAACGATCGGATGTTGGTTGGCGATGAAGCGTGAAAATTCGTATAATCTTTTTGGATGGAAGCGTAGGAAATGACGTTTGGTGGGATATTTTTAGTCCTTTTATAGGAACGTTATCGTGGCTCTGGTGGTGCTGATGGTGGTGGTAGTGGTGGTGGTGGTGGATTGGTCAAGCTAGGATTTATTGCTCGTCGATCGAATTCGTTCATGACGATGAATCTTCTCTCTCTCTCTCTTACTCTTTCTCTTTCGCGTGCAAACATACAACCACACACACATCTACCTACATACAAAGATAGTTTCTACATTTCTCTTACAGATCCCAAGCAAACAAGAGATAATTTATTCGGTGGGTGAATAGCGCGGACAGAGTTGCGGATTCGCAATAATAATGCAACGTTTGCGAACTCAACACGCTCGTGGTTTCAACCGATCGTGATTTCATTCTACACTGTTTCCACGATTTTAATGATCCGACGACCATGATCCAGATCGATCATTCATCGATAAAAATGACCAAAAAGTTACGGAAAGTGATAGAGAAAGATAGGGAGAGAGAGAGAAAGAGAGAGAGAGAGACAATGTCATTTTAAGAGACCTAATTCAATTTTTTAATCTCTGTCTTGGGAATCTGAAGTAATGACGAAGAGAAGCTGCTGAGAAGAGAAAAGTTTCACCGGCTTTAAAAGATGACCCAGCACACTGTGGTGGTCTATCGATCGTTGACCTAGATTTTAAGAATTTATTCTCTCTCTCTCTCTCTCTCTCTCTCTTTTTCTCTTTGCAGCTCTCATTCTCTCCTTCTCTTTTTCTCTACTTCACGATAGCCACGCAACGACCGTATTAATTAAATTAATATGTTCTACTTTCTTATAATCGTTAAAGAGCGATGCCGTGACACTAACAAGTCTCTTTCGGTTTTTAAATCTTTTTAACTTTATTAATTATTATTATTATTATATTATTATATATATATATATTCTTTATAGAAAATATAAATTTAATTATTTATTCAAGTAATCGAATTAATTTCTTTACGACTATAATATTTAATTTTATAGTAACATTTTCTATAGAATATTTTTCCAAACAATTATTATACACATGAATATTATTTATTATAATATTTTATTTGATATTTTTTATTATATTACAAAAATTACGAAGACGAAATAATTTAAAGTTACCATCCGCGTTATACGTTTCATTTTTTTTGTCTGATATATTTTCATTAAAAATAAGTAGCTATGCGAAAATAGAGAGAGAGAGAGAGAGAGAGAGAAAGAAAGAGAGAAAGTATCGAAAAAGTTTCGATTTCGGATAACCACAGGCTCTGGAATCTAGGGAATATTTATTTTACTTTTAGCAAAGGGAAGGTAGAAAACGTAAACGCGTATCCCTCGAAAAGTCGCGGACTAACTTTTCGCCAAAGTTTTTTCTCCTCTTATAAGACCCGCCCCTGTAACCTACCTACCTACCTACCTAACCCCCCATGCCCCCCCATAGCCATTTTAGTTTGATCGGGGAGATAAAAAATGTCATAAAATTAGAGAAAAAAGTCGGTGACGTTGGCACACTTTCTTTTCTACTTTATTCTAACAAATTTTTCCCTTAAGAGGTTAAACCCGTTTGCCCCCGTTTTTTTTTTCTCCCCCTTTACCCTTTTCTTTTCTTTTCTTTTTCTTTTTTAAACTATTACTTTGGTTTTATTTCTTGTTCTTACATGAGAACGAAAAAAAAAAAGAAGAAAAATAAGGAAGAAAACTTTCTTAACGCGAGTTTTCATTAGTTTTGTAATATTTCAAATTTTCTTTTGTCGTAATCTCATACAAAATTTGAATTTACGTGTACGAATTTAATCAATTTTAATATTCGATAATAATTATTAACCGATAGAGCAAAGAAGTCATTAGAGGAATCAATAATATCGAATTTATCATCGAATTAAAAATACAGGAATACGAAAAAAGAAAGAAAAGTAATCAGAAAACAAGAAAAAAAGACGAACAAACCGAAAATACATACATTCAAAACTATTTTTCATTAAAAAAAACAACTCTACATTTTAATTAATTGAGAATAAAGTGCCGCGCGCGTTAAATGTTTCCGCGATGTTTTTTGACTAACTAAGAAAAGAAAAAACAAAGATAGAAGTTGTGGCTGTGGTGGTGGAGGAGGAGGCAGGTTGAAGAAAGAAAGAAATAAAAAAAAAGCAAATAGTAGAATTTATAATTAAAATATAATATAACTGAATACAATATGAAAAAACACGTAATTAAAATCTAACCAAAAACAAAAAACAAGGTATAATAATATTACGTAAGTACACATATACACATATACACGTATACACGTTTAAACACATATGACATACATCATACACATAGAAAATCATTTTATTTCCACGTAGTTCAATACAAACAACCTTTAATTTTCCAAAACCGAACGTACCGATGATACAAGCGAATAACACGAGTAAAATAATCGATAATACTTAGGCCACTTGTACCTGTCTCGTTTCCAATTCATAGCCAAAGTTCGAACGTCGTCGTGGGCGTTAGAGCCAGTCGACGAACCGCTTACATCTCACTAATTACACCAGCGTATAATTTGAGATATCCGCTTTCGTCGCTATTCCACCCCACCCCTTCGTAACCCCTTCGTAACCCCTTCGTTACCCCTTCTCACCCCTACTACCATTACCTTTCCCCCATTCCACTCTTCATCACCAATTCTACCACCTCTTGGGCCCCCCCTTCTCTTCCTCATCCCCCCGTGTTCATTGGTAGGTAGTCGACAATTCCAATTGGTTCTCCTCTCTCAATCTAGAATGCACAGCAGGCTCGATAGAATCGGTTAACGAGCCTATATATATGTCCCCCTCTCACTCCCCCCTCACCCCAAAGAGACGATTAGACAATTAAAGGGAAATTCTCTCTCTCTCTCTCTCTATCTCAATTTAATGTATCTAACGTTAATCGATCTTTGTCTTGTTCATCATTCCCCCCTTTATTTTTTCTTTTACCATTTTCATCATCTCCCTCATTTTGCTTTGATCATTTTTTCTCTATCTCGTGACTTATTTATTATTCGTTCCTTTGTTAGAAAATAATTAGAGGGAGTTAGTTGTTAAATTGATACTTGTAGAACGTGAAACAGTTGCGTTGAAAAATGTGATATCAAAGTGAAACTAGCGTTACAATCGTATAAAGTTTAGCGATATTCTCTCTTGGCATGGTAATGGATAACCATCGGATTTTCCTAGTGTATGAGGGATCTAAATTTAGTAGGAAGAGAGTGAGTGAGAGAGAGAGAGAGAGTCAAAGTTTTGAAGGAAATTTCGTGTTTCGTCTGAGTAGTAGGAAAGACGGGAGTTTTGTCCGAGTTAGGGGATTCGAGGATGTGAAACGTCTTTTCAAGTTTCAACCGCGTCATTACGACTCGCCTTCTGTATCAAACATATTCTTCGAAACTCCTTTGGGTGCTGTATAAAGCTACCCTCCTTCCAATTTCTTCTCTTTCTCTTTCTTCTTCTTCTTCTTCTTCTTCTCAGTCTTCTTCTCAGTCTTCTTATTTTTCGGTTTTTTTTTTCTACTTCTTCTTCTTCTTCTTCTCGTGAAATTCAGATTTTATGAGGATAAGTAAGAGCACTGCTTCGGGGAAGGGCACCCAAGATGATAAAAAGTTCACGTTTAACGATTTGCGAGATCAGAATCACCGAGGGTAGATACTATGTAAAGTTTAACGTTGAAATTTCATAGGAACACCTATTACCTCTAACCTTTTCTTTATTTTAATACTTTTCTCTCCAAATTTTCCTTACGATTCTCTTCTTTCTCCCCTTGTTTTTTTTTTATTAGAAATGAAATTTACTTAAAGGATGAATAATTACGTATCTTAAACGTACGTACGTAGTTTTCGAATGAGTTTATTTTATTATAGTGGATTACTCATTTCATGTTCGTAATGTTAAGTAAATTTGATTTTATTTATATAATTATTTATGGATACTATTGAGAAGTATGAGACACTTCTTCTTTTTTTTTTTATTATATATTCCATTAAACAATTTTGTTTTTTCGTTTATTTTATATAGATGTTGGAATAATTTGTGAAAATTTTTAGAAATATATTATACTAGAGTTAGATATTTCTATTTAGAAACTTAATAACACGAAATAGAGAAGAGAGATAGATCTATCTTTGTAATCTCGTTGGAAATTGTCATGCCACATTCGTTAGGAAACTAATATTTTGTCTGATGCTAACAAGAGTTTTCGACTAATTATAGAATACATACGTACGTATATCCTTCGATTTATCTCTTGGTATAATTTATATATACACACATTTGTATATATATGTTTTAAGTAAAATTGAATAGAATCGTATACGTATATACGTGTACGTGTTTAAGCAAAATGATATAGAATTGTATACGTATATACGTGTTTCTGTATAAATCTTTGCGTACATACATACATACATACATAAATCTATTTACACGATTTTAGATCGAGTGTTTTTTAACGAGATACATATTACGATGATAACGAACGAACATCGGGATTTGATTTACAAGTGGTTACTTTACCAACATACCTATGTCGAAGAGTTTTCTTGAAAATTAATTAAATCTTTAGAAGGGGATAGATAGGTTACCGTAGAAAAGTGGATTGAATTCCGACTACTTTATTATCCATTCCAATGTGAAATGAACTTTTATCCAACGAAGAATAATCTTTTGTGAATTATATTCTACACAAATAACGTATTGATTTTTATTCGAATTTATCTTGGATCATTTTAAACGTTCATTTCCATCGGTAACAAACTCTGTTTACTGTTTGACAAGAAAATTACTTTCTTCGTGTGTATAACGTTCATTCTCTGATTCACGTTTGTAACTTCTCTGTTGATTCTACAGTACTCAAGAATAGGGAAAGAGAGAGACCGATAGATGCATAAAATGTGTGTATGTGAATATGTGTGTTTGCATGTGTGTGAGAGAGAGAAAACGGTAACTCGTACATTTATTTGTACGTGTACTATGTACATCCAACGTTTACACATTCGTTCAGGAGGTGTTAAAGCGCAATGGTAACCCAATCTCGTCCACATTTCTATCTGGACATACGAAAAACTCTAACACCATTCTCTTTTAAATCATTTTTAAACATCTTCCTTTTTTTATATTGGACTGAAAAATATTTTCTCCTTTATCGAATGAAAAATTCAATTAAAATCGCTAGGTTATATTAATTTTTATAATTAAATCGTTTGATCCTGGGGTATAAGTTTCTTGGTTTATTCTTCTTGACAAATGAATTTGAAATCTTCTAACTTTGTTAATATTACATGGTAATGGTCATACTCGTTAACGTTTGATAGTTAAAAGTATCGTAGAGTAATTAAAATGAGAAATACATTTGTCATATTTGTTTGTTCAAACAATAAATTATCGTATTTTATAAAATGAGCAAAAGTAAAGAAAAAAATACAATACTATTGAATGTTTTATCTCATAAACGTGAAGAATGCAATTCAGGATAATAAAACAATTAACGAAAGTTTATGAACAACGATGAGGTATCAGTAAATTTGGCAAAAAGCTATTTCGATATTTAAAAGAGAAAAACAAATTTACAGAGTCTCATGAAATGTATGAAAATTCATTTGAATGAAATTACTTTGAAAAAAATATTATCGATAATTTGAATATTAATACATCGATTGGTAATAAGATGAATTTGATTAGATTGAATAATAGATTAAATATCATCGTATTCCAGTGATATAACTCCATCCTCCATTATCTTTTTCTCAGGTATAAGTTAAGCGTGATTCGCATCGAGTTTCAAAGTTCGGTATGTGTTAAACTCGGTTATTAACGTTAAGGACCGCCGTCAGCTACGCGACGAGTCGGTGTCGTACAACCGCAGCATACTCGACGTGCGGTATAATTACTTGACAAATTTGTGCTGGTCGAGAACCGTGAGAAATAGAAGAGTAAACCTTAAGCGATAAAAGGTACGAGAGATAGAGTGACACATTCAAAAATAAATTATTTTTCATTATTTCATTACTTTTTTTTATATATACGCGTCATTTCTATTACCAACTATTTCTAAATGACAAATTACAAAATTAATTAATTTATCAAAATAAATGTTTTTCTATATACACTAATTAAGAGAATTATTGTAATTCTCGTGATGGAAAAATAAGATTGTAAGATTATATGAATGTTAAATAAAAAAAAAGAAGAAAAAGAAAATCTCGTAATATTATTCTACGTATGTGAAAAGAAACGTCTCATTGAACAAAAAGAACAAATGAAAAACTATTCAAATGTTATAATCAAGGGAAGTTAATTCTGACACCATACTCTCTCTCTCTCTCTCTCTCTCTCTCTCTTCCTATTTTTATTTTGAATCTTGGAAAATTATTCGTCGAGGAAAAAAAATATGATATTGCAAAAATTACAATGAAAGACTGGGGGGGGTGGGGGGGGGGGGGGAAGAAGTAAGAGTAGAAATAGGAGGAAAATGAAAAGGAAAAGGATGAGAAGGAGAAGAAATGGGTAGATGAGAGGGGAAAAGGGATGAGAAGGGTTCGTTCCCTTGCGGGCTCGGCTTAAACGAAGCGTAAAAGCGGTCGGCCAAGTCGGTATCGCTGCTAAAACCGCAGGAACACTCGCTGCCACGCGAGTGATTACCCCTCTCTCCTGTAGGAAACAGACACTGGAAAATATATAAGACTGTCAGTAGCAACCGCTTTAAACTCTCTACCACCATTGCATTTCCCATTCCTATCCATCGGTCATTCTACAGCCATAAACACATACACACACACACACACATACATATCTTTGTTCTATTCACATTAAACACATCCGAGAATTCATTTGAAATTGCAACATTACGTTGGGTTCTATTCAAACAATATAATTACTATTTTGTTTATTTAACAAATCTGAAATTATTCCTTAACCCTTCTTTGCATGATGTTGGAAATTTCAATCATAATATTTAGTCAACAAAAAAAGGTACTGAAAACCCTTGTATTGTATATTTGTTGTTGCTGGCAACTTTTCAAGCGACTATTGCGTACAACAAAACGCAGTTGTCAAAAAATAGCACTAGGATTTTTTTTAAATATTTTTCCTTTAATCTAGAACATTAATTACATCACTCTGATTTATTTTAAAAAAAAAAGAAAAAATCATGCAAAGAAGGGTTAATCCATTCTTTCGAATTTTTTCTTTTTTTCTATATTTTATTTTATTGATGCTTTCGTAACTATACCAACTCGAATCGAAATTCATCATTCCGGTGAAAGATGTAATAAAATAGAAATGTAAGGAAGGAAGGGGATGGGAAAGGGGGGAAGAAAGAAAGAACTAGTCGTTTCTAAAGATGTTTCATTTTACAATCTTAGAATCTATCTCCTCTCCCCCACCCCCCACCCCTTTTTATCTACTACCACCACTATTCTTTTGAAATATTTCTATTCGCGAAAATTCTTCGGATTAAATGAGAAAATCGTTTCGCGTTTATGTCTTTTTTTTTCTTTTTTTATTTCCAATCTTATTTTCTACATCGTTACATCGTCGGGATATTCTATCGTACGCGTAGTTAATTGCACCGAGTTTTGTTTTCTTTCGTGTATTTTTTTTTTTTACTTTCTTTTCGTTTCGTTTTCTGGCTCGTCTTCGTCGATTATTTGAACCGATCGATCGATCGATTTTCTCGTCCTATCGTATGCCACGAAAAGAGCTATCGCTCTTTGAGAAACTTTAAAGTTAGTGATTTGTTATCTAAAGTCAGAGGTAGAGTAGATTTAGAAGAGATAGATTCGAGTAAATTTTCTTAGATAGATAGATAGAAAGAGAAAGAGAGATAGATAGATAGATAGATAGATAGAGAAAGATAGAAAATAACCCTTTAGTTTTTATTTTTATTCCTTTGAACGATTCGCGAAATAAATTTTACTCGTTTTCATATATTTTATTAATTTTATTTCCAATTCTCGTCGTATCGCGTAAAAATTCGTTGTCGCTGCGAATTTATTCGCGTATTTTTCTCCTCTGTCATGTTTTCTTTTTTTTTTTTTCTTCCATGTAAGCGAATATACGTTTAGAATATATTGTAAAGGTTTACGTTCATTCAGAAAATTTGTTACATGTTTTCGATGAAATCTACCAACCAACCAGAACCCATCTTCTTTCATGATTTCTACACAAATGCGTTTCTCGAATAATTTCGCGAATGTCATTCTCATTCTTCACTTTTCTTACTCGTGTATCCTTTGTGTCTATTGTTAAAGCCAAAGCCCGGTAGATATATGAAACGGAAAAAACTAAAAGAAAAATAATAATAATAATAATAATAATAATTATTATTTTGCATACGCGTGTTGCTTGAATTTCGTTTATGGTTCTCCCCGAACCATACTTTTCGTTAATATCAAAATTACTTGTACTTTTTAATGTTTTGTTGTTAAAACGGCGCGGAAATATATGAGAATAACTTTTTTACATTTTAACAATTTTTCTTCCTTTTTTTTTTATATTCTCCAACGTAAAAAACTTGGTTTATATGTATAATTTTTCTTTTTTTTTGATACGAGTAAACGAGCCGTAAAATTACAGACAGTCCGTTCAAAGTGAAAAGTTTTTTTTATATATATATATATATAAAAGTATTCTCAAGCTTAATTGGAATAACTCAGGTATTCCGTATAATGGATCATTCTTGATGTCAGTATTTATTTTCCAATTTTCTTTTTGCATTTACCTATTGTTGTTGTTGTTGCTATTTCTTTCATTATCGATGAAAAGTTTCCTTAAGAAATAAAATACCAAGTGGATTAAATCCTTTGACGTAAGTTCAATTTACGTTTAATCTTTTTTTAAATGTTTATTCGCAAAAAGAAATAATTTCAAAATCGTAAATAACCATTAATGAAAACATTTTTCAAATACTTTCCTAACAAAGAGAAAGAAAGAAATAAAGAGAATGAAAAAGAAAGAGAGAAAGAGAGAGAGAGAGAGAGAGAGATACAAAGAAAAATTTCTTATTAGTATTATCGCAATAATGAAAGAAATAATTCGTCTAGGATTAAATTCAATGGGCGCCTTTGAAGTAATTTCGTAAGTCTGGTTTAAAGAAAATAAAACCGATTTCGAAAATACATACATACGTATTCTCGAAATATGTTCCTATGAATATCCTCGTTGTGGGACTGAAATAACTTTAACCTTCTTTACCAACACACACACACATACACACAGACTCGAGATTTTTAGAAAGCAACCCTTACATGCATATGCAAATTTTTGCTCGTATATTTGAAAATGTAAATAGAATTTTATATATCCTTAACGTCCCCGCTAACAATTTACTTCGTATGAGAAATACAGACAGACAGACAGATAGAATAAAAAAAAAAAAAAAAAAAAAAAAAAAAAAAAAAAAAAAAAAAAAAAAAAAAAAAGAAACAAAAATAAAAAGAAATAAAAGAAATAAAAGAAAGAGCAAAATCTCTTTCCTTTAAGTTGGATTTAAGAAAATCTAGGACGATTATACAAATCCAGTATCAAAGTATAAAAAGGTTCACCTTTTAACGGACTTCCATATGAATTCTTTCAAAAGTATTTCTCTCTCTCTCTCTCTCTCTCTCTTTCTCATTTAAAATTTACCATCGTAGAAGCTTTATCGAGTCGATTTCGATAAGTAGCTAAACGATGAATGGCATTACGATATAAATCCTTCCGCGTAATTCAATCAAAATGTTTACAAGACAAGCTTACCTTCAACCTATTTCCTTTTTCTCTCTCTCTTTCTCTCTCACTATCATTTTTTCCCTTTATTTATTGCAATAAATAATCACGTATTTCCATTTCAAAATGATTCTACTCAGACAGACTTATAAAAAAAAACCACAAAAAAAAAATATATATAAATGTATATATACATTATATACATAAAGGAAAAGCATCTTAAAATACAATTTTTATAATAAATACTAATATTTGTATTAGTAAATTAAAAACACATAAATGTATCTATATACATTAAAAAATAAATGGTTAAATTAATTTACTAAATATGAGATTTGAATTAATTGACACGTAATTATTGGCAAAATGCGTTTATATGTTTATAATTGTTTCTTTATAATACGAACGGGGGCCAGGTGGGATGGATGGGTGGATGAAGATACGTTGAAATTCGATCTTTCAATTTAGACGTCATTATTAGTCGATTGCACGTTCATTGATCAATCAAAATATTGGACGGTTATCATCCGTTTGGTCGATAGGAACAGAACGTTTCATAGACACGACGTTGATAACATCGATATGATCCAATCGATCGATCTATCGCATTGCTGTCCAATGATTTCACACACACAAGCTAGTTTGCGAATAATTCCTCTAATTTGATATGCCACCTTTCTCTGTTTCTCTCTATCTCTTTATCTATCTATCTATCTTTCTCTCTTTCTCTCTTTCTATCTAACTATCTAACTGTCTAGAATACTTCTCTATTCGAATCTTGCTCATCCGACATCTTTTAACTAATACAAATCCTATCAACTTCTATCTCGTATTGGCTACCATTCAAATGTCCTATAAATATGCCAATATATCATACACACAAATGTATATACGTGTGTGTTAGTAGTAGATATCTAAGTTCACATAGAAGTTTTGAAAGATCCTTCTTCCATTTGCACAAACGATAAAACAACGATTTATTATTATTAAATCTTCCTATATATCGTATCATTTCTAACTATATTCATTTCTTGTAAGTTGATTTATTTATTTATTTAATTTTGATTAAATGTCTATTATAAATTAAGAGAATTATATATAACGAATATATAAGATTGTATATTATATTCTTATATAAGAATTATATATTAATTATAAATCTGATAACGAATATATAAGATTGTATATTATATTCTT
>NW_014569697.1:197641-205025 GCF_001313835.1 Polistes canadensis | reverse complement strand
TTAAATTAAAATATTTTTAATGAAAAGTCCATTTATATTTATGTATGTTGTATTTACGTGTCTATATATAAATTTGTTTGAATTTAAAAAGAAGAGCACAACGTATATGTTAAAATTTAAAAAGTACTTTTGCGTTAATACAAAATTATTTCAAATTTGGATTCGTTTAATAATATTTCGAATGAAATATTTGTATCGATTTTTAAAGAACAAACGGAATATATCATATTTTGTTGAATTTATTTTAACATTTGTTTCATATATTTGACAGATAAATTTGATCCAAATTTTCTAAGCATCGTACTTAACAATGATTTGAACAATTTTCCCCACTTTCGTTATTTCGAAATCTTTTCAACTGGTGCCGAGTAAACTAAGAAGAGAGTTTCAAGATATTTTAGACGCGTTCTCGACATCTTGAGAATGAAAACGCGATGTTGTTAGACGAAAATACAGACCGAGATTTCGTATAACGGTACGAGAAGATCGTTATGGGGTCTTATAGTTATACTTGAAAGAGAAGTTAACAATGAGAGAGAGAGAGAGAGAGAAATAAAAAAAAGGAAGTAGATAGAAACTCGTCAAATTATTTTTTCGGAAAATGATCCTGTAAACTCAAAGAAATCGTTAACAAAAGTTAGTATAAAAAATATTATATTTAACTAACTGAATCGTAAAAAAGAAAAAAAAAACAAATAACTCATCTCAACACAATTGTTGTTCTTTTTATCTCTTATCATTATTATTTAATTGGTATTATATACAAATCATAAATGATTATAATTGGAAATAAAGTTGCAAGATAATTTAAGTCCTCACATTCTCCTAGTTTCTTTGAAAGGTGGTCCTTTTGATTGGATATAAGAACCAGGTTATTTTTCCTTCCATCATTCATTCAGACTATCATCTCGTTTTTTTCTGTACGATCGTTTATAACAAAAGCAAGCGTTCATTTCTAAAGATCTGAAGTAGGATCAGGATCATTAATTTCAAAAAAAAAAAAARAAAAAAAAAAAAGGAAGTAGAAAAGAAAAAGTAAACAGGAAGAAACGGAAGAAGCAGAAGAAGAAGAAGAAGAAAAAGAAAAAGTTGGGAAGAAATTTATGATTTATATTTGTACAAATAACTCTCGGCTATTAATTTACTAATTATCTTTTTTTATTTTTTTTTTTATTTTATTTTAATCTACCCCAACAAGAGAAGTAGTAATTTATTTCTCTTTTTTCTCCTTGATAATATTTTACACAAATTTACGGAGATAGTATAAGGATGGATAAAAAAAAAAATGAACAAATAATTCAGTTATTTAATTAATTTTACGAACGAATATAGGAAGCAGGATATACCAATTGGTTTTATTTCTCGTCTCTTTATAATTAGTGTTCATAATGATAAATGAAATCATTAATAAATTATTACGAAATTCGAGAGAAGATTGAATTGGTTTTGGATTTATTTTTCTTTATTTTTTTTTCAATGTTTTTTGCAACATAAATTCTCCCGAGTTTCGTATGGTTGTTATGTGGGGATCGTATTTTTGCGAAAAGTATTAGGTACTCGTTTGAAGGTAAACGGCAAAACTAGTAATTACTGCTAATTTCGTTTCACGAAATAATCGCTTTTCGATGGTGCACATTGGTTGGCGAATTGTGTTTTATTATTATTATATGCGGAATACCGTTGTTGAGAAACGATTATTCGTGTAACGATCAGCGGTGAGTAATTAAGTCGATAAATTATTATCGCGGTTTTAAACTAGGCCAAAGTTGATCATTCGAAAACAAAATTCGAATACTCGATATAAAAGATGATTATTTTACTCGATTGAAATTTACTTTTCGTGATTTCCATGTGACGAGAGTGTACAACGTATTTCTTATAGTTATTTATATTCCAACAATAAATATATTGTATAATAATTTACGAATGTTTATAATTCATCCACGATTTCAACCACAAAAACATAATCATATATTCACGTAACATTTTCGAGAATGACAATTTAATATTAATAATTAATACTATTCATTAAATTTCATCGATAAAACGATACGAATTTTCATTGGATAATCATTTATCTTTGTTAACAAAAAATATTATAAAATAATAATCTCGTTATATATATTATAGTTTAGAGGATATTCATTTTATTTAATCATCAAATTATTCGTTATAGATATTTTAATTTCTATTAACATTCATTTATTTTCGACAATCTCGCGTTAAACAATAATATTTACAAATCATCTTTTTTACTCGTTTAAAAATAATAAATATAATTTGTATGATAAACAAAAATCTCTCTCACATAATATTTCTACAATTTTTCTCCGATTTATGTCTCTTTTACCCTTTTTAATAACAATTATAAAATTTAGAAATTTATATTGATGTAACATATTAACAATGAAATTGTTCCATAGAACTTGCTCGAGATCTCTTGTTACAACTATCTGATAACTAAATAAGATCTCTTTCGTAGAGTTGCAACTACGATACTTGCAAAATTATAACTACTTTGTTGATTAGTTCGAAATTACGCTTGTTTGATATTAATGTGACCGTTTGCTATGATTGCTATATTGCAACTGTTCTCCGATGAATATGCTCCACAAATTGTTACCTTGGAGATTCCTTTAAATCCCCTCTCTAAGGGTAACGAAGGTGGAGTTTGGAATCTTTGATATATGTTGATTAACCTCATAGTTTCTCATAAAAGAGAATCGATGTTTTTTCACGATGAGAATCTACGTTAATTTCTTCTTTTTTTTTTATTTTACATCACGACGTAACGCAAAATTATGATTCTTTTTTTATTATCCCCATCTCACTTTCCAATAATCTCTATTCGTCTATTCCTTTTTTTTTTTTTTTCATCAAACAAAAATAAGAAAAACTATCAGGAGGATTAATCACGCGTGCGTTCATATGGAAACGAATGAATTAAAAATAAAAGTGGAATAAAAGTGGTTGCTCTCGTGAATAAAAATATATGGTCAGGTTGGTAAAGAACGTATTAAAAAAAAAAAAAAAGGAAAAAATTAGAAGAAGAAGCATTCGTGTTTATCGTTCAATCGTATACACCTACGTGCAATCTATGCATGTAAAAAAATCTATATACCCATAATGTTAATAGGTAGAATGTTCTCTTTAGTATTCGTCTCTGAGTACTAGTACACCAGTAAGAAAAATAAAAAGGAAAAGAAGTAGAAAACGAGCCCCGACGACGATCTTTTTCAAAACGAGCTTCTTGAAAACACCTGTGCTATTTATCGCCCTATTCAACGAGAGCTTTTAACTTCGAAGCCCTGTGTTTTTATAACGGTGTGCTGCACCAGGCACGCGTCGTGTCCACTCTTCTTACCCTATCTCACTTTCTTTCTTTCTTTCTTCCTTTTTTTTTTTTTTCTTCTTCTTCTTTTTCTTCTTTTTTTTTCCCTCGTCGGATTAAACTACGACGTGAAAGAAGAGAAGAGAAGAGAAGAAGATTGAAAGAAGAGAAGAAATGAAAAGGATAGGAGTGTTGGATGTGAAAGGCGAATAAGAAGAACGTTGGTTCTGGAAGGTTAGTTAGGGGGACGGTGTGGGGTAGGAATGGGAGGGGGTACGAGGAGGGGTGTAGTAGTAGTAATAGGGATGAATGCGAGAGAAGCGGCCTGTGAAAATCGTTTCCCGAGGATTACGCGACGATTACGTGCCCTTAATACTCTAGTTATCGCTCGAATTAAAGATGTCCATGTTGAAAGGGATGTATTTTCAAATAGATTAAAAGAAAAGAAAAAAGAAAAAAAGATAAAAAGAAAAATAAAAGATGTGTAATGTTCGTTACACGTTAACGAGTGAATAGTTTCAGTTTGCAATTTTAATTCAAAGAAACAGGATATTCGTAAAACTTCAAATGAACGAGAACGAGATGATGGTGGTTTTTGGGGAAACCAAAGTTAATCTACTTGCCAACAAACTTATTAATAATACGAGTATATTATTTAAACCTATGAGAGTTTTGCGAATGCATATATATTTACTTTCAGCTAAAGCTATTGGCGTGGATTATGAACGCATATGCAATATGAGTTCGGCAAAAGTTAGTAGGATGGATTATGAGATGGTCATATACGTATATGAAATTTGTTTAATATCAAGCAAGCGTAATATTTGCAAAAGTATTTCCACATTTCTACATATAAAAGATATAATATTATAATAATAAAATGATATACATGATTTATTGTAATTAGTATTATTCGATTGAGATCCTACTTTGAATTTTAAAATTCTTTTCAGACTATTAAGCGTATCTTGGAAAATGAATTTTTTTTTATCGAATTTGATTTCTCTTATTATACAATATTTTTTCTTTCTTTTTTATTTCTTCTTCCTATTTTAGTAATAAAATTTATAACAATTTACGTGTATAATAATATTAAAATATGTTTCTATATATAAAAATGTTGAAATATTGTATTGAAAGAAAATGTCGATGGTTTTAATTGAATAATATAGATAACTAACAGTATATGTATAAAATATTTAATTAAAGAATGCAATATATTTCAATATAAATTAGATTATATTTGTATAATAATAAATAGCTCTTAGAAATAGTAATAAAAAACAGGACAAAATCCTAATAAAATAAAGAAGAAGAAGAAGAAAATTCTTTATAATATAAAATAATGAAATTATTTCAAATTATATTGACCCACAATATATATATTGAATATAATACGTTAATAATAGTAGTTAGAGTTTTCTCATGGGATCGACGGACGTTATCATAAATGTCTGCCACGTCTGCATTATTATCCAATTAGAAACGTTCTAGGGATGTGTCTCTAGGATGAAGAAGGAGTAAAGCCTTCCCTTCTTGTCGAGAGACCTATCAACGAGAAGGATAGAATAGTGGGTGGTGGGGTGGGTGGTTTGTTGGATGAGTAGGGTGGTAAGGGTAAAGGGGTAAGGGGTGAACCATCTGTCGCGTTAACGGACGTAGGACTGCAGTGCCGACGAGGAAAATCCCATTGGGAAAGACGAAATCCGTGGAATGGATTCGACCGAGTTTACTTCACGTCTGTACCTGCTTATATATATATATATATATAGTATAGTATATAGTTGCTTCCTTGTTAAGGATTATACTCAAGAAAACGAAAAAGAGAGAGAGAGAGAGAGAAGATATATAAAAGGAAAATGCATCTGCGGCTTGAGTATCTTACCGTCATTATTGTCCAATTAAATAATACCAAGCTTTCTCTAAAAGATGCTTATTCTTCTTTCACTTCCCTTTTTCTTATTTTCTTTCTTTTTTTTAATTATTTGTTGTTGTTCTTCTTCTTCTTATTCCTCCATCTCTGTCCTTTCTTACTTTCTTTCCTACTGTATCTTTGTCTCTATTATTTTTTTCTTTTTTCACTTCTTTGCTTTTTCAATCTTATCTCTTTCATGAAGTATTCGGCTTGATCTCGTAAAGACCAATGGGAAGAGACAAAGAAAAATAAAAAGGGATTGTCTCTTTGATTCACATAGTAAAAGCATTATTCGTGTCCAAGACCGTTGTCCAAGTATAGTCGTCGGAATTGGATCAGATTGGATCAGTTTTCCTTATCTTCATAGAAGATGGATGATCAAAGACTGATCGAAGAAGTCTCGAAAAGTGCGAACCATCCCGAGGGTAAGGATAACGATAAATCAAATTATGTCACTTGGAGAATGAGGGCTCGTTCTTATAGGGTGTTGAAGATCTATTGAGTGTTACGTGTCTTTAAATTACGAATGAGATATATTATTTTCTACGTATTGTATAAATATCCAATTAATTTGTTACAACCGAATGTGAAAATATTTTCTCTATTCAGGTTAAATTGAAAAAAAAAAAAAAAAAAAAAAAGAAATAACAAAAACAAACATCTATCAGCCAATTTGCATTGGAAGTAATTATCTCGGGTATTGTAAAAAATGTTTCGCATTGTATTTTCCAAGTAAAAGATGGAAAGGTTCAAATTGAAATGATGGAACAAAATAAAATACGACGTAATAATGGGAATAATAAACCCTTGTTATATTATAACACTGGTCATAGTTTAACGACATTTATATAATAATAATAATTTCGAGTATTAATAAATATAGAAAAATCTAAAAAAAAGATATATTTTTTTGTTCGATGGGGAAACTTTTTGTAAACGGGAAAAGGTGAGGTGTATTCGAAGTAGAAGATGGAAAGATTCAAATACACATAATGGAACAAAATAAAATCCCATGTAATAATGGGAATATTAAACCTCCGTTATATTATAACACTGATCACAGTTTAACGACATTTATATAATAATAATTTCGAGTAATAATAAATATAAAAAAATCTAAAAGAAAAAAGATATTTTTTTGTTCGATGGGGAAGCTTTTTGTAAACGGGAAAAGGTGAGGTTACCGAATGAAGAATTTTCGTATGAAATGCTGGTAGCAGACACGCGTTTTATTCCCACGACTCCAGTCGGAGAGATCGCTTAAGAAACTCCATGGAAAGTCTTTCGATGTAGGGACTGTGTGTGTGTGATCTGGTGCTCGATGTACGAGGAGACCGTGCTTGACTGTGATAGAAGAGTTCCATAAAGAGGAGTTCCAAGGAAATGGCATATGCTCGGGTAGATTCCTTTACTCGGATCTTGCACGATCGTGCAAGGAATTCCTTGCTTCAGTTCCTTCTGATAGATCGATATCCACTATTCCTTCTTTCATTCTTTCTTTCTTTCTTTCTTTACTTCTTTCTCTTTTCTTATTCTCATTCTTTTTTCCTATATTTATCTCTTTCTATTTTTTTCCCTATTGCTTAAGAAAAATAAAAGTAAAATATACGAGTTTTAACGTCGATAGCCTTTCAACGATTTACCAATACTTACCCGTTCTTATCTCATTCACATTTCAATATTTCTGCAATATTTTATCTCTCTCTCTCTATTTCTTTCTTTCTTTCTCTTTTAAAAATAGTATATTCACGATTTACTCAAATCGTCTATCGTTCAATTCATCTTTTATAATATCGATATGATAAATGTATGAGATTAGTTAATGTAAAGATATTACTAATGTAACATAAATTATTTCTCATTATCATCAGATTCGAATGATTGTATTCATTGATTATCAACATTCTATCGTTAAACCACATTTATATTATCAAATATTTACGTTATATTTGTTCTAGATCATTTAATTTAATATTATTACTAAGTTTACTCTTAGGGAGGTTGTTTTTTGGACGGGTTTAATTAAGATTTTAGAATAAATAATTAATTAGAATTTTAGATAAAGAAGAAAACTGGTACAAAAGAAATATCAGTGAAATGTACCATATAACGAACAATAATACAGTTAATTTCAGAAC
>NW_014569697.1:189081-197118 GCF_001313835.1 Polistes canadensis | reverse complement strand
AATAATAATAATAATAATAATAGTCGCATCAATGGAATTTTGATAATTAACGAATGAAGAAAATTAGATTTTAATGAAAAAGGGGTTGTCGAATTTGATTTCGGAAATGTTTTTCTTGCGTTAATGGAAAAGAATGTACGATGGTATAGAATTTTCTCCAAATGGGTGGGTAGCGGGAATGGGAGGGGAGAAGGGTGAATACAATTTTAGGTTTGTCCAGGGGAAAAGAAAAAAGGGGGTTAAAAAGGGGGTTAAAAAGGGTGAACTAGGAAGAGGAAATAGGGTGGTGGAAGTCGACGAAAGTCGACTGAACATCGTTAGTGTCGCACGAACGCGTTCCGATTCTACTCGCGATTACCCTCTTTTGTGTTGGCCGACACGTACGAACGAATTCAAGTTCCTGCCCCCTTGCCGAAGCCCATTTTACTCGTTTGCGTCGTACCTAGAGCTTCCAGAAGAAATTTATAGTCCATTCAAGCGTCCACTTTCGAAACTTAAAAAAGAAAAAAAAAAAGAAAGGAGTAAATAAAACATTTACCAAGGTCGGACATAAAACATATTTCCGAAAAAAGGAAATCGAATTTTCGATGAATTCAACGATTAAAATAAATTATATATGTGTATGAGTTATCAAGTATTTTCTTTTTCTAATTTTCTTTTTTTTTTAATTACAGAGTGTGTGTGGATTATAGCACTTATTTATTTTTAATTAAATAATATGTTATATTAATAATTGAAATATTATTTGTGTGTAAAGTAATATTAATAATATACAAAGATGGTTGAGATGATATTTATTATTCGGATAGAATTTATACTAATTCTAATTTGTATTTATCTTTATATAGATTTTCAATTGAAAACGAGATGATCTATATATATCAACGAATTTATATAACTCTTAACTAATGAATACACTAGATTAATAATGTGAATATTATTTATATAGAGTAAAATTTATAATAGAGAGAATTGATATTGATTGTGTCAGAATTTGGACTAATTCTAATTCGCATTTGCTCGAATCGATTTTCAATTAAATCTAAATTATCTATAAGCCGAATAATTATATAATTCAAAAATGTTATTTAGATTGTAACTCTAATATATATTTTTGAAACATAATAAAATAATGTTATTTATAATATATTAATATATCATTGTAAATATAAAAAAAAAGATGACAACGTGTGATATAAATGGTCACTAGTGTATCATCGATTAATGCATAAAAACTGTCAGTTATTTTAAATATATGATCATTATCTATTTACAACAAAGTGTATCATCAAAATATAATGTATTCCCTTATGAAATATAAATTCTAACGCAATCATACCATCTATTATATAAATAAACACAATTACCAATAAATTACATAAAATATAAAAGAACAATAATATTCATTGTGTTGTAAAAAAAAGCAATTTAAAAATAAGGTAATCTTTACAACAAAACAAAACAAAAAAAAAAACAGAAAAAAAATTAAATTTAAATTTTCATCGACAGGGGGGTAATAGAAGTGTGCCAACAAACGAAGGGTGAAGAAATGCAAAGAAGAATGCAAAGGACTGCCGATGAATCCGTTTCTTCTTCTACTTCTTCTTCTTCTATCGTTTATCGATTCTTTCTCGACCACTGGAGAAGGATAAATGAATGAAAGAAAGAAAAAGAAAAAGAAAGAAAGAAAGACAGAAAATATGTGGAAGAAAGGAAGAGAAAGAAAAGGGAAGAGGAAGAGGAAAATCCTCTTCTATTCTAGATAACTCTATGCACGCGAGTATTCTGACGAGTGTGCCAGGTCGGTGCGGTTTTCTCTTTGTTTCTTTCTCTCTCTCTTTCTCTCTTACTTTTTCTCTTCTACTCTCTCTCTCTCTCTCTTTCTCTTTCTCTTATAGTCTCTCTTACTCTTCGGTATGTATGCAGGCCATATTTGTCCGTGATAGAGGAGTTCCATAAGGCGACGGTAGAATTGTAGGAGAAAGAGAGAGAGAGAGAGAGAGAGAGAGAGAGAGAGAGAGAGAGAGAGAGAGNGAGAGAGAGAGAGAGAGAGAGAGAGAGAGAGAGAGAGAGAGAGAGAGAGAGAGAGAGGTAGAGGTGGTGGTTGGTTGGTTGGCGAGAAGAGGATGAGCGAGCCTTCATGGACGTGCGCAGGTTGGAAGGGTGGAAGGGTTAGAAGAGGAAGAGTAGGAGTAGGAGGGTTTTGAGAGAGTAGTAGTGGTTGTATGGAAGTAGAGAACCAGACCTGGCTTGGAGTTGGTCGTTGAGGGTTAGAGGATGATGCTATGGTCCCTGGATCGATCCTGGTCCGCCATGCACCCCGCAATGCTGCAACCACCGAGCACGAGCTAACTACCCTTCGCAGAGACGTACGCGGTGAATCCAACCCTCCTTCATATCTCCCTCTCTCTCTCTCTCTCTGACTATTTATATGTATATGTGTGTGCTAGCATACAGTATACAGTGACACAGCGTGTCACGCGTGTGTGCCAACTCATGCATAGATATCAAGTGCACACATTATACTCGCTTCTTCTCTTTCTCAATTTCGTATGTATATATGTATGTAGATATGTATATATGTGCATATGAGTTTAATGTACGTGCAAGGAAAATTCGTATATTCATACACTCTTCATATTCCGATACCACATAATCTAAGAGGAAGTCCCTGACAGAAAAGGAAGGTGGTAAAGTGAAGAAGAAAGAATACGGTGATGGACTATCGTTCACTTCAACCAGTTTACTCTATCTCTCTCTCTCTCTCTCTTTCTTTCTTATATATTCTACTAGCTACAAAGTATATATTCGCGTTGACTTCGATGCTTCAAAAATTTACAATTTTGATGCATGGTTTCTGTCGAGTATAATCATGGTGTCGTGCAACCAGCTGTTCCGTTTCTCCCTACCATTTCCTCGATATCTCGTTTCCACCCTTACTCTTATCCTTATACCTCTACCTCTTATCATATCCTCTCTCTCTCTCTCTCTCTCTCTTTATACTCACTACCACTACTACTATAACCACCATTTTCCTCCTATCATCTTTCTTCTTATACCATTCCCGACTCTCTCCGATTTCGGCCGAGTGGAAGATTTTATTCCGTTCTCACGGAAGTGCTTTCGAGAAAGTTCGGTTGGATCATATATGTATAGTTGGGTATAAGTTGAAATAGAAAAAGAAAGAGACAGGATAGAAATAGAAAAAGAAGAAGAAGAAAAAATAATAATAATATTTTTCTACGGTGGTTAGCGTTGATATTTATATATATATATATATATATATATATATATATGTGAAGACGAATGCGAATATATTCTGGCCGATATATCGGCATTTCTCGTACGCGGAAATTTCGTTCCTTTTGAGGATCGTACGATGTGTCAGAAGAAAGGGATGTTCCTCGTTCCTCGTTTCTACTATTCTAGATTTCCTTCTCGTACATCAACGTCGTCTACTACGCGGAGAGACGAAGAAAAAGAAAAAGAAAAAGATAAAAAAACTATAGAAATAGAAAAAGAGAAAGATAGGCAAAAACCCTTTGAAGAAGGTTACGCTATATTCAACGTTACATTCTCCCCATACGTGTATATTTGGATATAGAACATTTTCAAATAGAGTATTTTCAATTTTCTTACCTATACACCCGTATCACTCTAATCTGACGTATGACAAATGTTTCAGTCAACATTTGTCGACAATATTAACTCGTTTCATAAATAAAACATTATTTTAATAAATGTATTGATGAAAATGAGGAAAAAGGGGGTATATAAGTAACATGTTTTATATTTTGTTTTTCTTTTTTTAACTAAACGTCGTTTAATTTGTATTTATACTTGTAAACAATTCCCTTTTCATTTATTATGCAAATAAGAATATTATACTTCGTAATATTAATTAGTATATAAAATAGAATATTGGATAAATGTTTTTAAAATGTTGGAAGCATTTGAACTATTTCGAGAATTACAATAATTCATGTTACCATTCGTCGTGAGTAGGGTTTTGAAAGACAGAGAGAGAAAAAGAAAAAGGAAGTGAGAGAAAATTGTAACGATGGCGATCACGATAATAATATAGCTTTTTTAGTGGCATTTCTCAAGTGCGAAGTTAAATCCCATTTCGTGCTCATTTACTAACGTAATGGAAATAACATAGAGAGAAAGAGAGAGAAAGAGAGAGAAAGAGAGAAAGATAACATGGTACGCGCGAAAACTTACTTTTACCTTCTCGCCTAGGGCTGACTAGGAAATACCCAGTGCGGCCGTATCTGTATGAAGATAATTTTGAAGACACGTAGAGAACGAGTGAGAAACAAAAGTTTTCCGAAACACTGATAGTACCCTGGATAATGGTTAAAGTCCTGAGAAAGCTCGATGGTATATACGCGACCGCATTTTAGAAAAACTCTTTACCTTTAAAATGTTCTTACCAGAGAAAACACACGACACGCGTATTCTTTTTAAACACTTGATTATGTTGACTTTTTATCAGTAACAAATGATCTACAATGTACACTTTTTTAAACACTTTATTTCAAGATTCTTAAACTAAATCACCCTAAGTTCACAATATATTTTATAAAAGAAAATTAGTTTCATTGTTTACAATGGAAATTATTTATTCATTCATTTATTTCTATAAATTTTATTATTATTACTATATATATATATATATGTTTTATATTTTCATAGCAAATGAGTCAATTGATAGTATTTAATGTTTTTATTTAATTAACACTATAATTGTACTCGTAATTATTATTACTATTATTATTATAGTTAACGTATTTGCGATTGGGGTTGTTTGGTTGAAACGTTTTACTAAATATCGCGTATAATAACTTGAAATATAAAACAATATTACTAAATGATGAAAACAATACATGCAATTGAACAATTTTAACAAGAAAATTATAATAAAACGAAATCAAACGCGAACGAATTAACTATTGAAATGAAATATTTAATTGCTTACTTTACATACATTTACTTATAAATTTTATAAAGACGTATAATTACGCCACTGATATTCGACTAAAAAATTTTTAAATAACTCGAGACCATATTATTGGCCTCGAATATGTTAATATTTATATGTGTGATTGATACAAATAATAATAATTTCGTTTTTCCCAGAAAAATTTCATTAATCGAAAGAAAATAAAATTGAACTTGTTAATTGTCGCATAAAAATTAGATAAAACAATCGATAAATCGAATTAATCCAATTAAATAAAATATCACTATCATTTAAAACGTCTTGAATTGTAATTATAAAAAATAATTGTTTTTTATTTACCATCACATTACAAATAACATAATTATTTACCGAGTATTGTAGAAATATTTAATACATAAATTGCACAAGTACGTGATACATTTATATTAAATCGTAATAATAAGAATAAGGTCGTAATAAATTTTCCAAGGAATGAAAAAAAAAACAAAAAAAAGAAACATAAAATATAAAAAAACAAAACGGGTCAAAACGATGAGAATTGTTCGGTATTAAGCGGCCACTAATTCCCCAAGAGACGATAACACTATTTCTCCGTTAACGGTGCTCGTACCTCGAGTCTTCTTACCGTAGAAAACCATTCTCAAGATCCACCATTGTCGGATACTTTATTTATTATTACGATTTTCGCGTCGAATACGTGGCTGAAATTAATAATGATCTAAAATGGTTTATCGTACGTTACTTATAAAAACCTTATATTACGTTATTTTGTTCGATTATATAGAAAACTATAAAACATCGTCAATCTCGATCAATTTTTTTGTCCTATCTTATTTTTCGTTGAAACGAGAAACAGCTTGCCTCGTATTTGTGTGTATATATGTATGTGTATGTATGTATGTGTGTATCAAGTCATAGCCAATCGATAAATTTGCTTTATCGCTGCTCGAACTCAACTGGGATTAATCGAGAGAAGAGAGCGAGCCGAGGAAAACTCGAAAATTCAAGTCGGAACGAACGAAACGAACGTTCGAAATCCACTGAATTAATCACGCGGCTTCTACTGCATCGAGTTATTATATCATGATCATTTTCGATACCTCGTGCTACAGTTCCCGTTCCCATTCTACTTTCCATTTTCTTTTATTTTCATTTTAATTTTTTTGCTACTTTATGTCCAACAACTCTCTTTTCCACGATATAAAATATCGGACGAATTTTCATATTGAAAGTTATAACTCACCGTTTTTCTTCTTTTCTTTTTTTTTTCCTCAAACGAACTCGCTTCGTTGCATTATCGATTAATGAACGTGTAAACTCTTACATCGTTGTTACAAAAAAAAAAAAAAAAAAAAAATAGTTCAATTAAGACAGAAATTCGTTTAAAGGGAACGCGTTTTAAAAACTCAATCGAATTAAATAGAAAGAGAAAAATTATTATTATTATTATTATTATTAAATAAATGTGTGTGTGTGTCTAAACGTTAGACTTAGAAATTAAAAATATTCGTATTATTATATGAATGACGTTAAAATTAAGGAAATAGAATAAAATACTAATAGCAATAATTATTTCTAAATTGTGTTACACAGAGAGAGAGAGAGAGAGAGAGGGGGAGAGGGAGGATATTTTTGAATAAAATAGAATGTGCAAATCAAGTGGTATCGGGAGGAGACTAAAATCACTAGTAATATCAGACTCGACATCTCTTGGATGAAAGGGCAGTGTGAAGTGGAAAGGGAGTTAATGAAGAGTCGATCGATGCGAAATGACATCGGCGTTCATTGGCCAAAATCAGTCGCCGTAAGAGAACACAAGTGTTACTATATATATATATATATATATATACACACATACACCCAGTGTGTTATTACGTATTCCTATGTGAAAGTGGGCGCGAGCTAGAAGGGTGCGAGGTGCCAAACGAGCTCTCATGATGTTAAACGTAACGATAGGCGTTACCATCAACTAAACATTGCGAGATTAGACGCATGTCGAGGGTCCAACGTAAACGTTAACTGCCATTTCGAAACTATCCGCTTGGAAAGTTTGTTTCCAAATTTATCGAACATAGATATGTATGTTCGTTCTTTTAGTATCATATATATCTATATCTATATATATGTATTAGTGCGTATGATGTTTTATCTGTATGATGTGTATGGGTATACGTATGTGAATACGGGATGTGAAAAACAACAGGAAAACATCGAACGACATATTTAGAAGTTTAGTAGTAGTATACCCCAGTTGGATATGCCCACGCGTGTTTGACATTTTTTTTTGCCGTTGTTTTATTTTACTATTTATTCGTAGTTCCCATTCGTTGGATTTAACGAAAATTTATATCATCGTTCATAAGTCATTTTGTACTTGTTTGTTTCATATATATATGTATATGTATGTATATATAATATATTTTTATTTTTATGGTAAAAAATATGTGAATTATTTCTATAGTTGGGTGGATATTTTTCAGGTCTACATTTTCAGATAACACATTGTTTTTATATATATATTTTTGTATGACATAATATGCGTAAGAAAATAATGAAATATTTATGGATTTATTTATTATACAACGATAATAAATTCGAAGATATTACATCGGTCTTAGCGTAATCTTAACGAGCTCAATTAGTATCACAGATCGTTTATAAAGTTGAATGCATTTAGTTGTTAAGTGTCTCTATCTCTAAACGTGTAGAGAACGATAATAGACGAGGAAATCTCTTACAAGAACGGAATAATACACGATACAGTGCAGTATAATAAATTCCATTCGCGTGACGTACCAACCACTGAAAATCCCCGGACGCATATATTCGACATAAACGCGGCCTACGTACATGGTAAATTCGCTTTCACCGACCGAATTACAAATGTCACGAAAATTCTCATGACAATTTTCGATCGATAATAATTCGCTTTTTTTTTTTTTTTTTTTTTTTTAATAATTCAAAGCTTTAAAAAAAAGTAATAATAATTCATACAAAAATTCGATTGACGACAACAAAAATGTATATTAATGTTGAATTTTTATCTTAGAAATATTATATTATATTTATTT
>NW_014569697.1:187337-188414 GCF_001313835.1 Polistes canadensis | reverse complement strand
CCACCCCATATCATTGTTGTATAATCGAGGTCAATGACCTCAACATAAGTCGAGGCAAACAATTTCCGATTATACAAAATGAGAGATTTGATCAAACCTGAAGGGATTTAAATGAACCACCTTTTATAGGTATATACATGTATATACGTATAGATATGTATGTACTATATCAATGTACTAGAATGGTATCGCTGATGGGCTCGACTATATCGGATTACGTTGGATTTCAACGCGTTCGAATCGGGATTTTGTCGTATTCCGAGATACGACGGCCGAAAGTGACTTCATCCGATGAAATGCGTAAACTCGCGCTTGCGCGTATCAACTATTACTGTGAAAGAAATAAAAAGGAAACAACAACAAAAACACAGAGAGAGAGAGAGAGAGAGAGAGAGAGAGAGAGAGAGAGAAAAAAGTATCAGAATTTGTCGATAAAACGCGAGTAATAGTGTTTCGTTGAAAAGTACTTCTTTTAGCTTTCGATTAGGTAGCCAGTCTGACGCCCATGCATGTCATCCAATTTCATCCAAAGATTAATTTCCCCTTCTCCCTTTTTCTCTTTTTTTTATCCTTCTTTTTTCCTTTTTTTTGCTTTGCTTGCTATCGTGCGTTTCGTTTGATCTCAATCAAATGTTTAAAATACCAAACCAATTCTAAAATATAATTTTTGTTCGCGTTGTACAGCAGCAGCAGCAACTAACCAAAGCAATCGTCCGATTTGCGATTTGAAATTATATTGGGAAGAGGGAAATAAAAAATAAAAAAAAGAAAAGAAAGAAAAAGAAAAAGGGCAAAAAGTATCTTGGTTATTTTTTCCGCTTTATTTACCTGGTCGTTCTTCTATTCTTTTGTTCATTCCCTCTCTCTCTCTATCTTTCTCTTTCTTTTTTTTTTTCTTGCTTCTCGCCCGGAGCACATTCTTTGCAGAAAAGCCGTGAACACGAAGTTGGTTTCCATCTTGCAAAGTTATATCTCACGGACAATGTTTCCGGAATATCTTCGCGCCCATACAATTATGCCGTACACAAGCACGGGAACTTTGGGTTACGCAGAAAGGGAGAGAGAGAGAGAGAGAGA
>NW_014569697.1:174132-186032 GCF_001313835.1 Polistes canadensis | reverse complement strand
TATATAATTGTTAATGATATATTGTCATATCATATATATATAATTCAATAATATTTTTTATATACATATATATATATATATTTATATATTTAAGTGTAGATCGTATATGATATTACATCGTAACGCGCATGCGTTTTAATTAAAAATTTTCTGTCCTCCGAGTCCGAGAAATAAAATGCAAATTATGGAAGCACCGTCGTCGCGTCGTTTCTGACTTCACAACTATACTCGTTTGTCTCTTTCTTTTTCTCTCTCACACACACCCTCTCTTATACCCTATCTCACCATCTCTCTGTCTCACTTTCATTCTTTTTCTCATTTTTTTTTTCGCTTTTATTACGCGTTTCATTTTAAATTACAGGGAGACTTCGTTCAATCTCTTTCTTTTTTCTTTCCCATATCATATCTCATTCGCATTGTACGTATCTCGAAAGGTAGTCCCAATTTCGTCACATTATTACTAGATTTTTTCTCCACGAATAAATGATAATATTATTTGTCAAATTTCGTTATCCTCTTATTTTATTTTGTCCATTACTATCTCTCACGTATATTTAAATATTATTAACGTTCAAATATATGTCGTAAAGGAAATCGAATATTACGAATTATTATTACTAAGTTCAATCTTAGGGATATTTTTTCTTTTTAAAATAAAAAAATAAGATAATTTTTATTTAAAAATTTTTTATTATGACATTTAGTTGCTGAGGAAGTCCCAAATATAGGGACGAAACGTTCAACTGATAAATAGATTGTTCATCCAATTTAAACCTGTCCAAAAAAAAATATCCCTAAGATTGAACTTAGTAATAATATTAGACAAATATTTGGATAAATAAATTTATTATATTAACATTACGAATTATTATTATTCTAATCTGCGAACGAGATTATCACTCTCTCTTTTATCAATGCAAATAATATCTCTTTGTCGATGTTACAAACAAACAAAACAAAAATCTAAACGATAATAAACAAAAAATTATTCTATTATTTAAAAATTATATCGATTGTTACACAAATATATTCTAATATCCCATTATATTATTATGATGGAACAATTTATATTATATGAAAACGTCTGAATCTAATCGAGTGTAAAAATAATGAAAAAGAAAAGAAAAAAAGAGAAACAAGGAAAAGAAAAAAGAAAAAAAAAAAAAAAAAAAAAAAAAAAAAAAAAAAAAAGAAAAAAAAAAAAAAAAAAAAAAAAAAAAAAAAAGAAAAACCAAGCCCCACCCGACGTTGATCGACGTTGGTAGTGGTAGAGTTGATGGATCATTAGACACGGTCGCCCTTTTTTAGGTTCGTTGCATTATTCAACGTTTCGTCGAACGTCCAGTTTTTGATATCAAGTCTCTAAAGACGAAATTTCCTTTTCCTACTTTTTATTCTTTTTATTTAAACCCCCTCCCTCTCTCTCTCTTTCTTTTCCTCCTTTTATATCTGTTTTGTTTTATGTTTTTTGCGTTTACTCTGTTAAACCGAGAACCGATTAATACCAGCTAATAGAGAAAGATATTTTGTTCGTTTTGAATGTGTATTCAATTTGTTGCACGTGTAGAAAAACATACGATAAAGGAAAAGAATATTAGAGACTAAAAACAGGTACGATGATAGGTACGAAAGAAGACAAGAAAAAAAAAGGGAAAGAGAGAAGAGTAGAGGGGGAGGGGGGAGAGAGGGGGAGAGAGGGGGATGATTGTGACGAAGAAGAGGGTGAATTTTCTGGTCATGATGAAACTGAGAGAGATAGAAACAGTGAACTGTACCTCGAGAGATGAAAGTATACAAACACATACACACACACACACAAATATATATATATATATAAATATATATGTGTATATATATATAGGTAGGAATAAAAACAGAGAGGCTGCCATTATCGAGTGATTGATGGGCCGTTGGGTGAAGTTACAAAAAAAAAACAAAAACACCGGAGCGCCCACACACACACACACAAACACACACACACATACTAACCAGGGTGAAAAACGTATAAGGACAAAAAAAAAAGCATCAGGAGTGGTGCCTGGCAGGCACTCGATGTGTACGCCAGCGGTAACCCACCGTTAAAGTAAATACCTATTGTTGACTCTCGCTGAGGGATCGTTTCGCGGAACATTTTTCAACTGGGATACTTTTTTTTCAACCCCATCCCCCTCCCCCCTCTTTTTTGTCCCTTTTTCTTTTTTTTTTTTCTTTTCGTAATAGTCCTCGGTGCGCTTCTTGCGTGCATTATCAGGTGCGCGCTCGTTCCTCGATACAAAAGGGTGAAAAGTCATGGAAATATAGTAACCGTTAATGAATGATAATGATAGGGAAAATGAAAGAGAGAGAGAGAGAGAGAAAGAAAGAGAGAGAAAGAAAAGCTTCGTCGCGTTCGGTTGCCGCGAATTTTTCACCTAGGAATTTTTTCTTTCTTCTTCGTTTATTTGTCCCCTTATCTATCTCTTTCCCTTTGATTTTTCTTCTTACTCATTTACCTTCTTTTTATATTGTTTTTATTTTTTTCTTCCTTTCTTTCTTCGTTTTATATTTTTTTTTTCGTTCTTTACTTTATCTTATTTTATTGTAGTTTTATTTTTATTTTATACTTGATTCTATTTTATTTTTTGTTGCACTTTGTAAAAGCAACGAGTAAAACATTTAAATCGTGGATATTTTTGTTATATTATTGTTATATTTTATTTTAAGAAGATGTCTGATTGTATTATACATATAAATATATGATTTTTATTACTTGAACATCTGACCATATAATTTAATTAACTTGTACTATTAAATGTATGATTACGTGAGATCTTGATTTATACCACTTAAATGTCCGACTATGTGAATTCTTGACTTATACCACTTAAACTTCTATGCATACGTCGAATCCTGAGATTTGTACTAGTTAAATAAATTATTAGATTTTATATTCCAGGATTAATATTCTCATTAAATAGCTCGCTAAAGTTTTTTTCACCAATTCTCATAATTCGAAAAATGACGGATATATCCAAGGACATTTCTTCTCTTTTGACATCTAACAAGAAATAGGGGAAGAGAAAAAGTGACATTTCGTCGATCTTTTCGATTCATCATTTTCTGTAGTAGCTATTTTTATTTCGAAAGAATAAATCTCTCTCTCTCTCTCTCTCTCTCTCTCTCTCTTTCTTTTTCTTATTCTTTTTATTTCTTTCTATCGATCTGTAGATTTCTCTCTCTTTCCTTCTTTCAAAGTATATATATATATATATATATATATATATATACTTTGTAATTCATTCAATCGGAAATATATTTGAGAAAAGTTTTGACATCGAATAAATTTAAAATAGACAGACGTATATATCCACATATTTCGGTAACTACGATAAGAAATTTGTAAAATTACTTACAAACATGATAAACAACGTATTGTTGGAAAGATAAAAAAGAGAAAAATAAAGAAAAGAATCTTTTCGATTTGATTGCAATTCATGTCGCTGCTATTTTTCATTCTTTATTTTATTTTTATTATTATATTTCTTAATACAAGATTAACGTATAACAAGTTTAACTTTGAAAATTAATAGTTTGCTAATTTCGTGGCTTCCTTTGTCGATCGTTTGAAAATTCTTTTGGTTGTTACATTAGAGAGAGAGAGAGAGAGAGAGAGAGAAGAATATGAAAAAAAGAGACGAAAGAAGGAAGAATGAAAAAAAAAGAAAAAAAAAAAACAGAAAAAGAAAAGAAAAAAAAATGAAAATAGACGATAAGGAAAGTTCTAACGAAGTTGCCAGACTTTTTCGACGGCGATGACAAGTAGAAGGACGTGAAAAGCCCTTAAACTGCCAGTCACAGCTTTTGAAGCTCTCCTTTTATGAAATAGCGTTTCGCTTAGCGTAATTAAAATTCGACGTTACGAAATGTAAGAGATGACGAAGAATAAGAAGAAGAAGAAGAAGAAAAAGAAAAATATGAAGAAGAATTAAAGAGATAAAAAAAAAAAAAATAAAAAGGAAAAGATCTATGGGTCCGTGTGGATTTCGAATAAATCAGAAATTTATTTTTGACTTTTTCTTTTTTTTTTTTTTCTTGTTTTGTTTTTTAATCGTTGAACGTTCTTTTTCACCATTCCATTCGTTTCCTCTCTCTCTTTCTTTTTATTTTTTCAAATTTGTCTTCTCCTTTATTTTCTATTTCACACATGTTTCCTCAATTATTTTTATATTTTTTACTATCGCATTGAGTCACGAGTTTTATTATACTGGAAAATAAGGAATAATTTAAATAATAAATAAAAAAAAAAATAGAGAAATAAAGAATAAAAGAATGAGAGAAATAGAAAAACTGATGCGAGAGTGTAAGAATAAGAAGAGAAAGGAATAATTGAGAAAGAGAGAGAAAATGAGAATAAAAATGTATAGGTGAAAATAAGAGAAAGAAAAAGAAACGGAATGAGTGCGAGAGAAAAAAGAAACGAAAAGGAGAAAAAAAGAAAGAAAGAGAGTGAGAGAGAGAGAGAGAGAGAGGGAGAGAGAGAGAGAGAGAGAAGGAAAATATATATGTTCTAACTTGTTTACTTATCGTAATATTTTACTATCATGTGAAAATCGCGTGATATCGAAACTTATAAATAAGATGTAAATAAAAGTACGCACGGGGAAGAGGTGAAAGTTTTGGAGAAGGTTGAACTCGTGCCGAGATGTTAGTCGTAAACGAGCTTTCGTCGGAGATAAACATAAATGAGATTCGCTCATTTGATTTTAAATATTTTACGCATTGTTATAATAATTACGGTATTAATATTTTAATATTCGTGACGTGTGCATTCACGCGTGTGTTTACTTGTGTTACGTGTGTGTTTTAAGTGTTTGACGTGTGTGTGAAGTGTTTTAAAAAATATTTGATTAAAATATCAAATCTATATGGGGATATACCAAAAATCTTGGATTAAATACTAACGCAACTTTAATGCAGCTTTTCAAAGAAAAAACACATCGTACACATAAAAAGATTCTGCGAGAAGCAAGTATTAAATTTATTATATTTATGTTTTGTGGTGACTATCGATTTTTAGGAGTACCTACGAACATAATTTCTTATGTTTAGATGCGGTTTAAGTTAAGTAATATATGGTATAAGCTTGTATTTACACGCTTAGTATATATGTGGGATCTTGTGTATTATTTTACACTGCTTCGTTTTAAGACCCTAATTCGTTTGGAGATACTCGATAATATCGTATTTCTTGGTGAAACCCGCTTTTAACAGACCTTTCTACGACTTCTTTGCGGTTTACTTCTCGTCTGACCTTCAACCGTAGTTGTAATGCAGTATGAGATACACGTTCACTGGGAGAGAAAACCTTTTTCTTGAAAAGTATATATATATATATATATAAGTGTCTGCATTTATTTTTATTTGTATTTTTCTTCTTCTTTTTTTCTTTTTTCGTACACGTCTTCCCAACTGCAAACCCGATAAAGGTCTGGATGAAGAAACTCTTGTTGGATAAAATGTGACGTTAGACAAGATGGCCCTCCCAAGGGCTTTACTTTATACTTTAGAAAATTTCACATATTCGATAAATCTTTCACCTATCTTTCTTATTTTATCGACGATTTCTTCGTTTTTATTTTTTGTTTTTTTGTTTTATTTTTTTTTTTTTACGCATATTCCCTTTATATATGTAGTAATAATATATAATATGAATTGTTATTTTACTTTTGTAATTTTTTTTCTTTTTATATATATACGAAATTCGGTTGAAAAATGTTACCTTAGAAAAGAATTTCATTTGCTAATTTTCATTTTAATATAATTGAAAATCGCGTATGTGTGTGTGTGTGAGTGTGTTTGACTTATGAAAGAATTAAATTTTATATTTAAATGTTTATATAAAGCATCCAATGTTGCTTGTATATATAATAGACAAAAATAATTAGATTATTTTATATAGAAAACTCGATAATTATATTATATTATTAAAGTATACAAAAAAATAGAATGACATATTAATAATTAACGTAATGAAATATCTTCGTTTTAAGAGAAGAAAATAATTCAATATATTTATCCTACAGTAAATATATATATGTTTCAATTTATAATATATTATTTTGTTTCAATTATTATTATTAATAAATGTTAACATTTTAAATTATAATTTTGTTTTAAATACGTTGATAAAATATATACGACGTTTAAAAGTATCCGATTGCTCATTTTGTTTTTCTCGTATAATTAATCAAAACTCAAATGAATTATACGTTACAAAAGTAAAATTGTGTTTTATTTATCAATATTTCTTTAATATTTATAATGTCTCCAGAAAAAAAAAAAAAAAAAAAAAAAAAAAGGTAAAAAAAAGATGAAAAAAAAAAAAAAAAAAAAAAAAAAAAGAATAAAAAGAATGTAGAGAGAAGGGGCATCGTATAACTCGTTACGTCGAGGCGATATAGGATTTCACGATTTTCGCGTAATATGAAAAATAAATGGTCTAGCGACTCGTAAATCCACGTTGAATTTTGCTCGCTGCCCGTTGTGATTTACGTCCTTTTTCGAACACGAAGTCATTCGCGTTTTATGCTATAGTGGTGGTAGTGGTGGTGGTGGTGGTAGTGATGGTAGTGGTAGTAGAATCGTACTATCGCTTATTTACTTTTCGAGACAAGGATAGATAGATGGTGGGATAAAGAGAACAACAATGAAACAGAAATAGAGAAAGAGAGAGGGAGAGGGATGAGAAATATTGAGAAAAAGAGAGAATGTAGCATATTAAAAAGTATTATTCCATTACATTTTACACTATCTCTCTTTGTTTTCTAAATATATAGAAAAAAAAAGCGACGACAACAAAAAACAGATACTTTTTTAAACAATGAAATGCAGTTACGGTAAATAGTGTTCTCGGTTTTTTATTTTTTTTTGTTTAGTATTTCAATATTAACGTTGGGGTAGTTACGTTTTCTTCCTTTTTTATTTTCCTTTTTCTTCATCTACGACTTTTCTTGACGTTAATTAATAGTTTACTAGAAAAATTAATCACTGTCCGTGGAAGAGTTCGGTCGTTTTTCTTCAACTATGTGTATTCTCTCTCTCTCTCTCTCACTCTCTTTTTCTATTTTCGATTCTGTTTCTCATCTCAAAGCTTATTCATTTCTTCTTTCCATTTCATCGTATCAACGAACCACTTTTGCGGATTCATCGGTATAATTAATGACAAGTTAATTCTTTATTCTCTCTCTCTCTCTTTCTCTTTCTATTTCTCTTTCTCTATCTCTTTCTTTTATTTATATATTTCTTCGTTATTTACTTTAGTTTATGTCGTCGTAAAAAAAGATCTCGTTCTCTTTGTGGGGAAACATTTATAAATATATTTGTACGAGAAAGTTAGTACAAAAAAAAAAAAAAAAAAAAAAACAACAAAAAAAAAAAACCAAGCAAAATCTTTCGTTCTCGTCTTCTCTGTAACATTTTATTATACATAGGGTTGACCCAGTTTAAAATTTACAAACTCTGACGTATCTCGAGTAGGTGAAATTAAAGAAATTTAACACGTGAGAAAACGAGGAAAACTCGTCGGTATCATTTTTTTTTTTTCCACCTCCCCTCCACCACCACCACCACCACCACCATTTCGCGCTTCAATGTTTGCCTGCCTCTGCAGTATTTCTTTTCATTCCAACGAGTATTCAATCTTTTTTTTTTCCCATTCAATATCGTGCACGTAAGAAATGCAGAAGTTTTATATATACGTGTATTACGTACGTACGTGCGTTTACAAATTTTTATAAATTCAAATATTTTTGCATCATCATTTTTATAATAATGTTATATATAATATTCGTGCGTATTTTTGTGTACTTTGTTTCATCGTTGTATTCAATATTTTCTCTTTATTTTAATTATTAATAATATTAATTATTATCGATATCAAATACACTAGTTTAATAATTTATATTTCTACAAATTAAAATGCATCATCACTTTCATATATATACAATATATATATATATATAAAAAAAAACAAATAAATATTTAATCAATGCATTAATCCATGCATACACTTTATGCATTATTTTTATATTTTTTCTCTTTTTAAAATTTGCAATAATAATAATCGATCATTCTTATATTAACAAGATCATCTTAATCAGATTAATAATCTTACACAGTTTTGTTACAACGTTTCGTTTATTATCTTCCAGTCCTTTTATTGTTTCTTTTAAACGTAGACATGATATTGCAGAAAAAAAAAAGGGAATGGGAATGGGGAATGTAGTATTCATTACTTCTACTCCGGTTTCTTTTTCTCTCTCTCTCTCTCTCTCTATTTTTTTGTTTGTTTTTTTCCTTTTCCTTTTTCTATTTTCTTCTTCTTCTTCATCATCTTCTTCGTTAGCGTCTTCTCTTCGCAAAGACACAAATCTCGACGAAGTAGAACTTGGTCTCTCTCTCTCTCTCTCTCTCTCTCTCTCTCTCTCTCTCTCTCTTTCTCTCTTTTCACAAAACTGTGAGTACTCGAAAGCTGTGGTGCTTTCTTTCGACTATCTCCTTCCATATCTTTTTTCTTTTTCGTTCATATACATTCAGTCTTCTTCTCTCTTTCTCTCTCTCTCTCTCTCTCTCTCTTTCTTTTTCTCGTAATTCATGGCGCCTTTTTTAGTTTTCTTCAGAATGGCGGAAAAAAAGAAATATCGAGGTCGGCCGCGCGCACCACTTTACCTCTTCGCGAAATGAGTACCGGTATGCTCGATCTCCCACACCCTCTCCCCCCCTCCTCACCCCACCTCTCCCCCTTCCTTCTTTCTCTCTTTCTCCGTCTATCTGACTCTCTTACTTTTCTTTTTTTCTTTCGTGGTAGTTCACGTAAAAAGCGACTGGTTCGGAAAAAAGTGACAGGGGGATGGGTTGGGGGTGCGAGGGGAAAAGGGGTGGTTGGATAAGATAGGATAAGGTAGGCTCTTTACTGTTCGCTTGATAAACCTAAGGAAAAATGTATTTGAAGATTCATCGTGTCGTTGTAGTTGTCATATAGTTTTCGTTGTCATCATCACCATCACCATCACCATCACCAACACATTGACGGCAAATGCCTACAGGGGGTCGACTTTACTGAATGAGAAAGTTGAAAAATCTTGACCGACAAAAACGAGACGAGAAAGGAAGGAAGAAGAGTAGGAAAGGGGGTGATGGTAGAGAGGAGGAGTAGGAGGAGGGGGAGGAGGAAATAGTAGTATAGAATAGATTAAGAGGGATGGCTCGAGTTAACTGAGAAAAAACGGAAATCGATGCTTTAAATTGGAACTCTCGGTCATCATGAAATTTTCCTTCAACTCTTATTTCATTAGAATGAACGAACGTATTTTTGTATAGATAGAAAAAGAAAAAAAAAAAAAGGGGAAGAAAAAATACAAGTGTCCTATTTAACAAATATTTTCTTAGGTTTATTTATACACACACATATTTTCATATATAATGTATAATATATAATATAATAAATATACACATACGCGTATATATATAATAATGAGCAATTTATTTTGAAAGTGGCATAAGTCAGTTTTTCAAAAAAATCGAGTTAATGGTAACACTAATTACAATTGCACGATATCTTTTCATTTTAAATACAAAAAAAAAAGAAAAGTGACTTATGCCACTTTCAAAATAAACGGCTCATTATTATATACGTATACATATTAAATTTATATACAATGAGAATTATGAGAAAATTGACAATATATATATATATTTGAATCCTTCGTAATAAATTATGCACTCCATGATACGTTTATTATTACATTCGTTCGAAATTTATTAACGTGTACGTACCGTGGTAACGTGATTTAATTAAGTATTTTTTACTTCCTCGAAATCTTTCTCTTTTCTCTCCTTTTTTTTTTTCTTTATTTTGTTATCACAATTAATTAATTAATTAATTAATTAATTAATTATTTTCTCACGTAGATCGATTTGTTACGGGATAATCTATTTTGCTCGGTTACTTGTTACATAAATTAACGAAGCCACGTGTATGTTAAGTGTATGGAGAAATTAAACACTTCACATATATATATATAACTATATATATGTATATAACAAGTAATTAATCATCTTTAGTTTTTGTTAATCGAAAATATTTCATGATTATACAATATATACTGTTCGTATCCGTTGGCGATCGATAAGGATTCGTGTTTTCGACAACTCGTCCAATTAAATTGTCGACAATGACGACAACGACGACGACGACGACGCCTTGGGTGGCCTCGTTATCAAGCAACCTCGAAGGCATGTATCGATCTTATGGTATTGATAAAAAACACAGATAGACAAAAAGAAAGTGTGACGAAGGGTGGTTCAGTGGGTGGTACGAGGTAGGATTGGGTGTTATTATCTTTCTTTTGTTTGTTGAAAGAAAATAAGCAAAGGAAATATGAAGAAATATAGAAAATAAGAAAAGTATAGTTTCTTTATGGTGTTATATCATCGTAAGATACTTTTGAAAAATGATCGTACATAACATTATTGATGAACACTCGTGAGAATTGTTAATAATTATGATAGAACTGGCAAGGATAAAATTGTAAAATGGAAAATTTGTGCAGGAGATTCAGAAAAAAAGGAAAAAATAGAAGAAAATAATATATATATATGTCACACCATTAAAATTTATTATTCAGTTAATTCATGTATTAATAATAAATTACTGTAAATTGTTAGACGTTTTTTAGGAAAATTAAAGAATTTTATTAAAATAATTTGAATGTACATTAATAGTGTAAAATTGGTAGTTTTTTTTTCACGAAATAACAAAATTATATATACATGTATATATAAATTTACAAGAAGAGCAAGTAGTTAAAGTATGAGATTGAAATTTGATCCTTCTTTAAAGTCTGTGTCCTATTTCTACAACAATGCTAGTAGTTATCCGTTCTTATCTCTTCTTTCTGTTACTATTGTAAACGAATGTAACGTTAGAACGTAGCTTTTCTATCAGATCTTCAATTCGTACTTTAACTATTCTCTCGTCTCTTGTAAACTTCATATATAATATTTACTTAATTAAAACATATATATATCTATATATAATTCTACCTTCTTTAATATTTAAAAAAATAAATCCTCGCACAGTATATATAGTTATCCCAGAGTTTAACTAGTCATTTACCAAATTAATGGATTTCACAAAGTAACGCCAACACACACACACACCCACATATATATATACACATAGAAAAATATATCTACCAACCCGAGTAGGGAGTAATTATTTTTTTAAATCCTTTAGAACGGTAGCCGCGATTACGTTCAGACTACGAAAAGTTTGGAATGGTAGAGAAAGAGACAGAGAGAGAGAGAAATAAAGAAGAAAAAAAAAAAAGAAATGTTGTGGAGGTTGGGGAAGGTGAGTTGAGTAAAAATAGATAGATAGATAGATAGATAGATAGGAAAAGGGGTAGGAAGATTCGTCGTCGTTGGTAGAAAACAAAGGAGACTTGCTTTAGATTTTTATTTCTAGGGATTCAGAGAGTACACAAGAGTAAGAGAGAGTAAAGGGGAGAGTATGAGTAAGAGTAAGAGAGAGAGAAAAAGAGTAGCGTTGTTATCAGGTGACACCAGAGACGAAAGGGTGGTGGGTGCAGAGGGGTTGAGAGAGGATAGAGTAACCGTTTGGATCAGTGGCTGAAGCGTACCGTCAAGAGAGTTTGGGGACATGATGGGGGGATAAAGGGTTGGGTTAGAAAAGGATAGAATGAGAAAGGGGGTGGGAGAGAATGGAAGGAGAGACAGGAGGGTGACTCTATCGCGAATGCACGCATGAGTTGCTCCCGGTCGGATGCATGTGCAAGCCGGGGAACTTCATTAAAATCTCCCTGAATCCCACAACGCTTTTTCTTGTCCTTTTTTTTTTT
>NW_014569697.1:170893-173472 GCF_001313835.1 Polistes canadensis | reverse complement strand
TTATTATCAGTATCATTTTATGAACATTTGCAGATCGATTTATAATTCGACAAAGTATTCTACGCGTAGACAAAAGAGTGTACTTTAATGTAATATAAGAATCATTAAAATCCATTCACTTTAAGTATAAAAAAATAAGTACCGAAACTTTTCAAATAAATGGCAAAGTTGCAAAATTTGCAGCATTGTATTCTCAGACATTTTATGAACCTCTGCAGATTGATTTATAACTTGACAAAGTATTGTACGCATAAAAAAGATAGTGTACTTTAATTTAATATAAAAATCATTAAAATCCGTATGCTATAAGTATAAAAAATATTTACCCGAACTTTTCTTAAAGAAATGGCAAAGATGCATAATTTATATCATTGGATTAACCGACATATTCAGCACTTTACATTTGAATTTCATAATTGTGCAAAGTATTGTACGCGTAGAAAAAAAAGTGTAATTTAATTTAATATAATGTATATATATATAGTCAATGAAAAACAGATCAACTTTCGTTTGAAGTATTTTTTTGTCAGTTTATCGCAAGTACAATACATGAAAAATCGTGACTAGAGTTATATGGGAAACCCTGTATATATATATATATATATTCCTTATTCGTTAGTTTCGATCTTTTATTATACGATTTGAAAAGTCCGATTAGATAGGACAGACACGAGACAGATCTTTAATCCAACTCTCAAAATGCATCAGACGCGGTGGATTAATCTTCGACCTTTTACCACTAGCTAGCCAGTAGTTACGTACCCTACGCAACCCTCCATGTATCCTTCAGCTTTCCCGATAATTGAATTTTTTATTAATCCTAGAATTCGATTCTGCTCTCGTCGATCGGAAACAATCCTGCGCTTCCATGCATAGTCCTTGCGCTAACCATTTTAATCCCCCAGTTCTATATACATATATATATATATATATATATATATATATATATATATATATATCTTTCTCTTTCTTTCTTTCTCTCATTCTCTCTCTTTTTTTTCGTGTTCTACTGATATCGACGATTTACTTTATTTATTTTTATTTCGCTCCCCCTCACCCTCTCTCACTCTGTTTCACTTTTCTTCTTTTTTCCATTATTTTTTGTTTTTGTTTGTTTTTCTTTAGTCGAAGTTCGCGAACGAATATACTAGGGAAAACGTTAACACACGAATTTTTCTCGAGGATTTCCCCCGTCTCGTTGCAGTACTACAAAATACTAGCGTAAATCGTACGCGAACGAGCATGTTTATTTGGCAAGGGTAGTAACAAAAAGCTAGCTTTGTTTTTCAATGGTATGCGGTATGGGTTCGCTTGCGAGAGAAAAGCGAGAAAGAAATGAAGAAAGAAAGAAAGAAAGGTAGGAATAAAGAAAGAAAGGAATAAAGAAAGAGAGAGAAGGCCGATGGCTTGGGGAGAGGTTAAGGGGGTGGGGTGGGGGGGAAGAAGTAGAAGTGGAAGCTCGAGAAAATGAGAGGGAAAGGGGAAAAAAAAAGGAAAGGTAAAAAAAGGTTTCTGGGAACGAAGAGAATGGTGGTGATGGTGGTGGTGGTGGTGGTGGTGGTTGTAGTAGTGGTTGTAGTGGTGGTGGTTGTGGTGGTAGTAGTGGTGGTTAAAAATGGTCGAACTAGGGTAGGATGAGTCTATCGTCGCACGAACTCGCACGAGTTGCTTTAAAGTTGGATCCATACGAGCGTATCTATCCTCTACTACGAGCTTTATTAGAAGAGACGTTTCTTTTTTTTTTATCTATCTATCTTTTTTTTTTTCTCTTACTTTTTTTATTTTCTATTCTTTTTTTTTTTTTCTTTTTTTTGCTTTTTTCTCTTTTTACTTTCCTACGTTTACTTTTCTTTATTTTTCGCGTATTATCATATATCTTATTATTATTATTATTATTATTGTTATTATATCATTATTATTATTATTATTATTATGTTTTTTTTCTTTTCATTAGAAATAGAAAATGATTATATGTTGGTTGGAAATAGGCGTGTTGAACAAATTTTCTTTATTCGTTTTATAATTTTATTTTTTGATTTCGTTTTTTATTTCTTTTATTTTTATTTTTCCTTTTCTTGTTTTTTTTTTCTCTTTTCCTTTTCTTCCTTTCTCTTTCTCTTTTTTTTTCTCTTTTTAATTTTATTGCCGATAAATCGTCGACGAGGGAATCGTACCGTGTATAAAAATCCGGAGAAGAAAGCGGAAAAATTGCGTTAATTGGACGTTGTAGAAGAGAACAATAGGTAAAGAAAGGGAAATGAATTCTTTCCTGCGGAATCGTTAGTTCCTTCTTACAATTAATATTACATCGAAGAAGTCACGTTGTTAATTACGTTTCCCAGTCTTTTTTCATTCATATTTATTCATTCATTCGTTTTCCTTTTTTATATTGTTTCATCTTCTTCTTTGAAACTGGTCAAAATATATATAATACTCAATATTCTTGTCCCAACAGTATATTAATATATATGAGTTTCAAAGGGTAAAATTGAAGACAGTTAATAAATTTTGATGAACAAATTTATTTGATCTTGTTGAACGTTTCGTCCCTTACTGGGGACTTCCTCAGCAACTACAAA
>NW_014569697.1:163558-170158 GCF_001313835.1 Polistes canadensis | reverse complement strand
TTTGTAGTTGCTGAGGAAGTCCCCAGTAAGGGACGAAACGTTCAACAAGATCAAATAAATTTGTTCATCAAAATTTATTAACTGTCTTCAATTTTCCCTTTGAAACTCATATATATATATAATACATTGATTAATTCGTAATATCTTTTCTTCTATAGTGTCTCATCAAGATATTATTTATTCGAAAGAAAGAGAAACGAGAAATGCGAGATATTACAAATTTATTAAAAGAAAAGTATCTATAATATATATATATTAAAATAAAAATATATACATAAAATATACACACATATGTAAACAAAAAATAAAATATGGAGAATACGTTGCATATTTCAACCGTATCCTCTTTTTCTTTTTTTGTTGTTGTATTTTTCGCATAATCATCATGGGAAAAGGCAGAGTATCCTTTGAAAAAGATTTTCTTTTTTTTCTTTCCTTTTTCTTTTTCTTTTTTCTTTTTTCAAGTCCCCCAACTCTTGAAGAATATATCACGTATGTTGTATAAATAAAAATAAGAGAGAAAGAGATGAAAGATGAGGATAAATAAATAAAAAGAAGAAGAAGAAGAAGAAGATAAAGAATAAGAAGGAGAAGTAGAAGTAGAAGAAGTAGAAGTAGAAGCATCGTTCAACGTTTCGTCCTATCCCTTTTTTTTGTAAATCATCGCGTAGCACGAAAACGTAGACAAGAGAAACTCTCTTGAGTTTTTTCACCGGCACGAGGGCGCACAAGTTTTTCTTTTTTTTTTGTTATTGTCGCGAATGGAATATTAAACAAAGGGATGATGATGGTAGAAGAAGGGTTCCTCTCGATAAAAGTTTTAAAACGTAACCGGTAAAAGAAAAAAACAAAAAGAAACGACCGAATGATACTTATTTACCTTCATATATATGCACATGGAACACACGTATGTATAACATATCTATTTAGATGATAGTACACACATATACATACATATATATCCGTGTGTTTGAGAGAAAGAGAAAAGTAAAAGGGAAAAAGGAAGAAATGTGTGTCCAACGTAACATCATCCCCCTTACCCCTTTCAAACGTGAATATACAAATACACACACATACATACATACACATACACATACACAGAGGGACACATTTCATACGTATAAATGAATACACACAGAAGGAAGCGAGTTACACAACGATAAAGCACGATACGCGTAAATCATTAAAATCTGTGCTCTATCGTTAACTCTTGCAGCTTTTCGAAAAAACAGGAAACGTATCTAACTCGAGTGGCTTACAGGCGACATGCATTCCCGATTACCCCGGAGGTTAAAAGTTGCTGCTGCCAGAGCGAGAGGTCGAAGGGACATCAAATTCCGCAGGCGATTCATTTTCCTCGTCGCATGTAACACACTCCCTCTTTACCCTACCCCTCCCTCAACCCTCTTCCTTTCTCTATCTATCTATCTTTCTCCCTTCGCTATTGCCTTTCATCAGGGCTGAAATCGTGCTAGTGTTTTCCATTAAGCGTTAGGTTGTCGTTCCCGTATACGTTCAAGCAAAACCGTTTTCCATGGGTATTTCGTGGCTCGTTATTAAAACCACCATGATATCATACGTATCCTCTTTGTGTATCTCCATGCTTGAAAAGAGAGATATAGATAGAGAAAGAGAGAGAGAGAGAGAGAGAGAGGATGATAGACACTTTGTCGTCAGTTTCACGACAAAGTTATTTCGATGGCACACGTCCCGTATTTTTAACGTTTACGCAACACTGCTTTTAAAATCATACGAAAAAATACACACACAAACAAAAATGTAGAATGCGGCGGCTCGTCAATCGTAGATTATCGAAACTCAAAACCTCACCCGCCCTCCCACCCCCCCTCGACCGCCAATCGGCCTTCGTACGAATTTTTAATTCATTCGACCGCAATTCGTAATCGATTCATTCTCCATGTGCATATCCCTTCGCATATTGTCCTAACGATTTGGTTTTTTTTTTTCGTGTATTTTATTTTATTTTATTTGATTTTGTATTTGCCTGTGTGTGTGTGTGTGTGTGCCGTTTTTTTTTTTTTTTTCTTTCTTCTTTTTATTTTTTAATAATAATAAATGTATATCGAATTTTCGATACTTTCGGTTGATACATTTGTAATATAGATTATATATGTGCGTGTGAGTATGTGAATGTGATTTATTCGGTAGAAGAAATGTTCATTTATTCGGAAATAAGTTTGAAAAGTTAACATACGTAGAGAGAGCGAGAGAGAGAGAGAGAGAGAGAGAAAAAAATAAATAAAAAGGAAGAAATATTTTTTCAATATTTGCGAATTATCGAAATGATTTGTAAAACCCCGATTGATATTTACGTTGACGTTGACTTTTAAAAAGGTATGCTTGCGTATGCACGTAATACATATATCTATACAAATACACATATATATATATATATTTACGTAAATATAAAAATCGTTGTCGAATATATTTATTTTTATTCGAAACATTCGTTCGTATTTATCGAATAGATTATTACAATCGTATTGAAAATGCAACAACAAGTCGTGACAAACGTGCTCTTGTCTTACTCGTTTTCCATCTTGTTTCTCTCCATTTTTTCTTAATACGAAAAAGGAGAAAGAAGAAGTATAGTTGAAATGACGATGAAGACAAATAAAAAAAAAGCGAACGTTCGAGAAGTTCACAAACGGAATCGTGACACATTGCATTTACACTTCCTCTCTTCTTTTTTTTTTCTCTCTCTCTTTCTTACTCGTTGGTACATTTGTTTCCTTTTTTTTTTTCTTTTTTTATTATTTTTCTTCCTAGATAAAATATTATGAATCTTGGTATAAAAATATATCCGAAACACGATTGAAACTTTTTGAACGATTTGTAACGAACGTTTGTTTGCTCGTTGGATATAAAACCACAGGTTGAACATTTATTTACGAATGAGAACACGATTCACATCCACCCCTTCGTCCATTTGTCCGTCCATTTGTCCGTCCGTCCGTCCGTCCGTCCGTCCTCGTAGGTATTAAATTTGAAATACGAAAGTTCATGGAAAATATTTGAGGTCGGTGCTTCGGAACTGGGTTCGATTAATATTTCCTATTGTTCGAAATCAATGATCGTTTTAATTTTTTTCTTTTTTTTTTCTTTTTTTGTTTTATCCTATCCCTTCGCTCCTCTTCCCCCTTTGCAACCCCCCACACCCACCCCACCACACCCCTCGTCGCTATTACGCTCAGATAAATATTTTACTAACGATGACAAAAACAAAAATGTACAATTATTTTTTATTTTATCTTGTTATTTTTCGCACAAGGCACACGCGTTGTGTATATGCAAATATAATAATAAAAATTTTATATATTGAAAGTGTGTTAAAAAATAATTTCAATTTCGTGTTATATGGGATGAACGAAAATGAATGAGTAATAGTTCGGTCTGTTAAATTATTCGTCTCGTGCACAAATGAAATCTGTGAGAATGATGATAATAATGAAACAAATAAAATTGGAGAACTAACAGATATGAAGGAAAATAATATGACGACAGATAGGTAGATCGCGTCGTGAACACATCGATCATAGTAACACACGTCAAGCATTGTTCGAGAATGTTATCACAAAAAGAAAGCTATATGTATGTATATATATAACTTTCAATACATATCGAAAAATATCGACTCGTCAAATTTGCAGTTGCATTCAGAATAGGATAAGAATTTCTCTAGAGATTTTTCACGAGAGTTTACTAAAAAGAAACAGACACATACACATATATATATATATATATATATATATACTTTCATTTTTACATATATAGATATTTTCATATTTGTATCTACTATTTTTCTTTATATTGGAATACGATAAAAAAATATATGATAATACGTATTAATAATTCAATATCATCATATTTCCTTTTGTTTCGTTTTTCATATAAATTGTATTGAAAAAAAAAAAATAAATTTAAAATAAAATCTTATTCAATATATGTAAATTACTTTTTGAAAAATCGTAGAAACCAATGATGTATAATGTTTCCTAATAATAAATAACGAATTAAAATAAATAGATGATCAAGAAAATGATACAAATATGAAATAGTTGTATATTAGAGTAACCAGTATCCCATTGATAGAATATTTCTTATTAAAAAAATTCCCCCCCAAAAAAAAAAAAGAATCCATTCATCAATAAGAAGAAAAGGAAGTAAAAGAAAACAAGACTAAGAAAATAAATCATCCATATCATACTAATAGTAATGTTAGTAAAAACGTAGTATATTTATAATAAACGTAGTAGTATTAGTAATAGTAATAAGAGAAAACTCGGGACGAGTTGAATACGAGCCATTGGTTCGCATGCATCGTGACGTTGGTTGTGTAAACCAGCACGTTGTGTGTTCTCGCCTGCATCGACCTTTTGTTTTTCACACATTAGCCAATGCCGTTCTTTTTCTAACATACAAGTGAAAACTATCCAACTTTGACACACACACACACACGTATATGCACATGCACATGGAGTCAGGTTAGCTAGCCGCTAGCTTGCCTAGCTATCCCATTCTCTCTTCTGTTGTTGTTGAAAAGGTAGGAAAAGGAAGGAAAGAAGGAAGGAAGGAAGGAATGAACGAATGAACGAACGAATGAACGAACGAATGAACGAGTGAACGTACCGGTAAAGTACAACACATGTCGCCCTAGAATAATCGGAGGAGCAGTAAAAGAGGAGCTCTCTATTATGGTTAACCGTGCCTTTAGAATCCAACCCATTGAATATAAGCTCTCCTATCCTCACTCTTTTTCTCTCTCTCTCTATCTCGTGTCATCCTTTTGAGCAGGACTTGTTCGATCGAAGAAGAAAAAAAAATAATAAAAAGAGGGCGACGCATTTTTCGCTTCTTTTTGTTTTTTTTTTTATGTCATCATCGGTGTAAAAAAAAAAAAAAAAAACCGACGTAAACAGCATGCGTGAATGTGGTTTTTTTTTTTTAATTTATATTTACATACGTATCTCGGATCGTTGTAATAATTTCTATCGTATTTTTTTTTAATTTTTATTGTGTTTGACTTTTTTTTTATATATTATACATGATTTGTTTTTAATCATTTTGTTTATTGAAAATTGACCAATTGTTTATTGGATTGGAAGAATTCGTTGCAAATATTTATGGACGTGTGTCGTTGATTATATTGACAATATATTCTGATGGTTTAATTCAATCGAATAAAATATACGGAAGGAATTTATATCTACGATTTAATATCGTAAAAAATGATTTAATTAGAGTCGGTAGGTTTTTTCTTTATATTTTTTTTATATAATATTTTCTTATTTAGTTTTTTCATTTGATATATAGATGAAACAGAAAGATTTTATTTATAGATTACTAATACGTTATGTTTGTTCCGTAGAGTTTCGTAGATATTTGTAGTTGTTGATTAAAATGGAACACCGAGTGTAATTGTTTGACTTACATTTTCAACTCTATACGAACTTCTATATATATATATATTTAACTTTGTTCTTTTCTTTTTTTTATATTTTTACAATCAGAGAAACAAAGAAAAGAATATTCGATAAAAACGGATATCCAGTTGGAAGGATGAAGATTTTTATATAAAAGAATTTTTCGTTTTAATGATTGAACTTTAGTTTGTCGTTTAAAAATACATTTTTATTCTCAAGTAGGGGATGAAATTTATATTATTATAAAAATATTATTCAATATATAAAGGTACCTTCATTCAAATTGATCTCGAATTTGCAATATAAAAGTGATACCAAAGTCGTTAAGTTACCAAAGTTTCGTTCGAGTTATCGATTCGTCGTTAGTATCGATAAAGAACGTTAAAGTTTAACAGGCTGTTGGATTCTTTTTTTCAATTCTTTTGTGACATTATAGTAGAATGAACGAATACGTGTGGATAGTACATATATATTATATATATCTACATACATATATACATACATACACACACATATTTATATATTAAAACTGTCGGCATTCAAATTATGTGGCACGTTACGTTCTTCGCGTAGAATATGCGTTAATATGGTATTCATGACATTTAAGATTAAATGCTTGAGGATAATATACTTAATTATTCACACAACCGTGTATCGATTAAAATTATTCTAAAAGATATCACATTGAGATATTGCATTCTTTAAATCTGATCTTTTTATCATTTTTTTTTTGTAAACTTTACAAAATACAAATTTATATTTAATATTTAAATATATTTCATTTCTCAAAAATGTAATATATTTAAGAAAATAAATAGCAATATTAAAATGACACAATACGTAGTATGTTATAATAAGTGATAAGAATAGAAAAATCTGATTTATAAAGTATAAATATATTTCTTTTATCATTTGTATATATTTTTTTTTTTCATTGCAGATTTCTCGGGGAAAAAAATTGGATAAGACGATTTAACGAAGGTAATATTTATTATACAAATATTTTGATCGATCTTTCGCATAGTCTGTATTATCAACGATAAAGTGTGTGAAAGAGAGAGAGAGAGAGAGAGAGAGAGAGATAGAGGAAAATCATTATTGTAGCATAAAGAAGAGAGCTTTTCTGGAATGTTCAACGGACAATTAACTTGCTGGA
>NW_014569697.1:134827-161898 GCF_001313835.1 Polistes canadensis | reverse complement strand
CCCACCCCACTCATACCTGCCGATTATGACATTTAATTCAACGTAAAAAAAGTTTCGACAATTTTGATCTGTTTTTTTTTCTTTTCTTACTATTACTACTCGGTAAACGCGTTGATTTTCTTTCTTTATTCCTTTTTTTTTTCTTGTCGTTTCTTTTTTATTAGCCTATTTCTTAGTTCGTCTAGTTTATCGTGGCAAGCAAAACGTCGTGAAATGCTTGTTTAGATTCAATCTCAGGGATCAGAGGCATTGTGTTACCTCGAATCTTTCTAGACACGTCGTAGAAAAGCTAAGAAACTTTGCGTTACCAGGTTACATACTCTCGAGTGTATCTTCGCGGTACGCGATGATGGTTTTCCAACGTTCTTGGAATTTTTATTACATAATTTTCTCTCCTTTCTTTTTATTTTTTCTTTTTATTTTTATTCTCACACTCGGGGCTGACGTGAGTATTGGGAAAAAAAATGGGATATCATTTGTTTTCTCGTAACTTACCGTGAAATGATATATATATATATATATATATTTTTTTTTCGTATCGAAATTTAGAATACACGTAGTTTAGAGTGTCAACAAAAAAACAAATAAAAAGATTAAATATTGTCCGATTTGTAATATAATTTTTTAATACACGCCTCAATTAATGTACTTAAATATTAATAAACGTATATGGTGTACCTTACCTGAGGTGTATCTGGTGAAAAACTTAAAATATCGTAAATAAAATGTAATACAAAAATAATATTTAATTTCAGATAAATAAAATATGTGTGTGTGTGTGTGTTAATGAAATGGGGGAATATATAATAGTAATATGAAACGATAAGAAAATTTGATAAAAGAAAATATTGAAAAGTTAAAGAAAATTGAGTCGTCATTATTCGTAAAATACTATTGCTTCGTTAACGAGATTCCCTTATTCTTCTTCTTGCTTCTTCTTCTTCTTCTTCTTCTTCTTCTTCTTCTTCTTCTTCTTCTTCTCGATTGTTTCCTACGGCATAGCTTTATACAAATCAAGAGAACTCTTTAAATCGTTTCTGTTTTCTACTAATAGTTTCGAGCGATCCCTTCGTTTTCTCCCATTAAGCATTTCCGCGAACTGAGAGTAGGAAAAGGAAGAAGAGGAGGAAGAGGAGGAAGTGGAGGAAGAGGAGGAGGAAAGGGGGAGGGAGGGAGTTGGGTAGAAAATTGGAGCGACGATAATTAAAGAAGTTTTATCCGAGTCCGATAGGATCCTGTGTAAGTAATCTTTCCAAGTCTTTCTATCTACTCACTTCTCTTTCTTTCTTTCTATCTTTCTTTCTTTTCTTTTTTTCTTATTTCAAAAATAAAGCAAAAGAAAAACGATAGGAGACGTAAGAAAGGAAATAAAGTAAGAAAGAAAGTGGAAGAAGAGATATGACTATTTTCAAACTTGAATCTAACTATTTCTATATATATATATATATATATAATAGAGTTACTTCTTTTTATATAATAATGTCAGTTTCGGGAATAAATCGAATTAATCTGTTTTTTTTTTTTAGATTTCTTTTTATTTCTTCTTCTTCTTCTTTCTTTTTTCGTTTTTATCCTTTTTCAATCGATATACGAAAATGATTAGATTTCGAATTAATCGTATATTTGTTTTCTTTTTTGTTTATTTAACTTTTTAAGAAAATTAATTTTTATTGTTCGAAAAATATATATAATATGTGAGATTGGTCTTAAAGATTATTATCATTTAATCGAATCTCTTTTACACAAAAACAATATTATGTGTTATTTTATTTAATTATATATATGAGTTATAGGAAAAGATAATGATTAAAAAAATATCAAAATTATTCGTAATTAAAAGAAAACGATCACACAAAATCTTATTTATAATCTTTACCAAATTGTTAATTTTTATTATTAAGATTTATCTATAGTGTGAGATAGAAAAAATGTATGATAGCTTATTTCATAGGATTATCTTTACAGATTTTCCTCTTCGAAGATAGAGATAGATATCTCATCTGTCAACAATCATTTTGATCTCTTCTATGATATCTCATCTCATGAAAACGAATGTTAAACTCGTCTCATACTCCGTATATCATTCTATCTCGATAATTATCAAAGTTAAAATCGTTAACCATAATTAAAGTACGAGCAAATAAATTCCCAAAGGTTATTAGAGTGCAATCGAATTGCAGATGGTCGAATAAAGATGTTGAAGAAATTGGAAAGGAAAAAAGAAAAAGAGACAAAAAAATCAAGAAAACGCGTATCGTTCGAATTAAAGGGTGGGTTGGTGGTGGTGATGGTGGGAAGAGAAGAAATTTTCTGTAATGAAGATAGAACTAGAAACGCGAGAAAGAGAGAGAGAGAGAGAATAATATACATGACTCAGTCTAACTCGTACTTTCTATGAGTTAACACATACATTTAAACTTATATATATATACATACATATAACCCATCCAAATACACACATAGAGATAAGAAATGTTTGCATTCGTATAAGAGAAAGAGATGGTAGGTAGAAAGATAGAGAAATAGAAGTAGAGAAAAGGGGTAAAGAGAAGTGTTGGGCAAGCCAACCAACCAACCAACCAACCAACCAACGAACCAGCCCATCGTACGACAGGAGAGATAGCATTATCAGAATTTCGTTGAAGGTAAACTCGACTAATTTTAACTAACGTTGGAAATATCGCAAAACTTTTGAGCTACGAACGCCGCTCACACCGGCAAACAATTTATCTAGGTGTCTTGATCCTCTATCCGAATGAACGAACCAACCACACGAGTTTTGCTAAAAGATGGAGAAAGAGATCGAAAACGAGAAGATTTGTAGTCTATCACTTCTCAACATCTTTATTTCTCTCTCTCTCTCTCTCTCTTTCATTTCACGCCAACCTAGCCCATAGACGTAGTTACATACACAGAGACACACACAAATACTATTTTATTCGTACAAAGACAAGTCACGCATACTATAAACAACATCTACATACACACATACACACACTTGAAACGCTTAGGTGTTTCCATTCCCTTCGACTTCGTACTCTTACTTATCCACTTGCTTTGCGCGCTCTGATAGGGGGACTTTAGTACCATCTAAAGTACAGTATAACCCAGGGAATTATAGTACTGCTCCCGTACCTGCAATATACTTCGTGGTAGCAACTTAATAAGCCGATAGGATAGGATCGCAGAGTAAAAGTGGTTGGTGGTGGTCGAACACCTTTCCTTCTATTTCAAAACCCTTCTTCTCCTTGTCGTCGTTCAACCATCGAACGACCGATATCTACGTCAAAGTTAATCGTAAGATAATTAGGTTATTATTTTATCATACCCTATATATTATACTCTTCTCGAACTTTTATCATTGATTATTTTATTCTATTTTGATTGATTTATTGATTGATTGATTTATTTATTTATTTTCTTTTTTTAACAGATGAATTTTTAGATCAGTTCGATATCGTTATTTTAAACAAAAATAATATTTCGTGCTTGTTCTTTCGATAACTCTTTTTATTTTTTTTCTTTCCTCATATTATAAAGATCGTAGTTACTTGAGAATTTATTTCGTTACGTAATTATACGTTTGTACTACTAATTTTTTCTTTTTGAATAATTATTAATGAATATATATTTCATAGATAAAATAATATACATGTACGTAATAGTTTGAGATTAAAACGGTTACCGTTATCAAGAAAAAAGAATGAGACAACTTAATATTCTCGTTCTTAGAATTTATTCATACAAAAATAAAAAGATTAGAATTATCTGAGAATTAATTTTATTACATAATTATAGGCTCGTATTACTCAATGTTTGAATAATTATAAATGATTATATATATTTCATAGATAATAATATGCAAGTAAATAACAGTTTAAAATGAACACGTTGAACAAATAAATTCATTACACACATTCATACCATAATAGTATAATAATAATAAATATTATCAAATCAAACAAACAATCTATAATAAATATTTATCGTTAAAACTATATACACACGTTTGTTACATTCAAAAATTTTAACAATAAAAAAGAAACAAAAAAATACGTAATAGTTGGAAATAAAAATCATTGAAACTTCGTTCAAATAAATATCTTCTATCGTAAAACTAATCACAATATAATATATCCTATACAATTTAAACAAGATTAAACTGTTAGAATAAAGATAGATCGTCACTTCGATAATAAACGAGAGAATACAAATGAAAGAAAGACAAAAATAAAAAGAAACTTAAGAAAAAGGCGTGCACGTCGTTGACTATAATCACTGAGTAGATATAAATGAGACTATAAGAAAGAGAATCCCAGAACAGAAGGGTGATGGTGGTAGTGGTGTTAGGTGATGGTAGCTGTAGAAAACTGTGGGTGCTAGGGGGGAAACTAGGGGGAACAAGAAGAAGCTATGGGGGTAGCTGAGGGGAGCTGTGGGGGGAGCTTGGAGTTTAGAATGGTTTTAGTATTGAGCTTTTAAGTGGAATTTATCTCGAGCGTGACTATAAGCAGATGCGGTTTATATTCGTTCGCGTATAGAGATAAGTTTAACGCGAGTATGACGATCGTACTTACGTTATCTTTACATTACGGGGGGGGGGAAGAGGGGGAAGAGGGGGAGGAGTCTCTCGATTATACCTCAGAGAAAGAGAGTCGAGAACGAAAAGAGGGAAACGTGAGGAAAGAAAAGAATAGAAAAGGAAAATGTAAGAGAAATATAGAAACGAATCTCTATTTCTTCCGCTCGACGCGTTCGTGAAAACATCCTCGTACGCTTTAACGCTTTGACAACGATGTAAGACAGTAATTTATAATCCCGTGAAACGAGCGTTTCCACCCAAGAAAAGCTGTGCTGCTTATCTGAGAAACGCACACGAGAATAAGAGAAAGAAGAGATAGTGGGTGGTATAGAAAAATGTTCGAAGGAAAAAGATAGTGAGTGAACGTTAGAGTGAGTGAGTGAATGAATGAGAGAGAGAGAGAGAGAGAGAGAGAGAGAGAGAGAGAGAGAGAGAGAGATATATATTTAAAGAAAAAGACATTTTAGTGAAAGAAAGAAAGAATAAGAATGCTTTCGGTAAGAAAGCTTTTTAATGGCCAATATATCTCGTTACTTTTATCGTATTCGATGAACCAGTATATATCGTAGTTATTTTTTTTTTAAAGTTCTTTTTTTTGTTCTTTCCCCCTCCCTTTTTTATTTTCTTTTTTTCTTTTTTTCTTCTTCTTCTTTTTATATTCTCTCCTTTTATATATTCACTTGCATTATAATGGATACGTTATAACTCGTAACCGTGTATATTATGGGTGGTGGTATTTAGTTAATATTCGTATATTTTGTATTTAAAAGTATGTTTATACGTATTATTATTATTACGATGTTTTATCTTGCAGACAAAACTAAAATGTCAAAGAAATATATTTCTCTGAAGGATACTAAAATCTCGTTAATATTTTACTTTAATTACTTTTTTTCCTGATATTTTCCTAACTATTTTTGTTCATTGTTATCTTTATTTTTCTCGTATTTCTAACGTCCGGTCTTTCATTTTACGTTAGTTAAATTTTTCAGAAAATTTCTTTACGAAAGAGACAAACCTTTCGGTCGAGTAAATATCGATCACAGACTCTTTCGTTTGTTTTCATATTTTCACGTTTGAATTTTAGATTTTGTTAAGTATATATATATGTACGTGTTTACGTATTTATATTTTAATGATGCGCGCGTTATTTTAACATCAAACGTTTGAATATTTATCTTTCATTTTTTTTTTCGTTCCCCCATCCATTTCGCGCGCGTTGATTCGCTTAATTATTTATTTATTTCTTATCAATGTTTGTCCGTGAAATTTATTTCATAATAGCCGATAGCCGTACCAATACGAATCTCACGTATTCGAAAATCACGTTACAACAACGGGCGGACGTATCATCGTAAAATTATTAATAACCCAATGAAATTGTAGATATCCTCCAGGCGATAAGTAAAAAACGAACGTTAGTGTAAACATTGCCAAACCGTACCTACAAATACTCGTCCGAGTTATAAATCATGAATTCAACGAGGACCGAATAATATTCCTAATTTCAATTCAACAATATATTATTCACATCAAAACTATCTCCTATAATATTTGCATTGACAAATTTACATTTTTCCGATTGTCCAAAATTTCATTTCCCTTAATTCAAATCCCTAATTTGTCACACATATCGTATATATTTTTTCTCTATTAGTTCATTCATTAATTCATTCATTCATTCATTCATACTTTTTGCTTCCACATTCTCAAACATCGGCTAATGAAGTAAAAGAAAAAAAATGGAAATAAAAAACATATAAGTACAAATCTCGTAATAAAATTGTTCGTAGTTAGACTCACGAGAATGAACTAATGGATGAGGAAAAAGAAAACGGGGCTGAAAAGTAAATAAAAATATAAAAAGAAAGAAAATCATTTGAAAAAGATATATATATATATATATATAATAATATATTGTATTATATAAATAAATGTGGATATATATATAATATTTAAATAATATATATAATATTTGTATTACCAAGACGAAAAGCATAATAAAAAAATAATAATATATTGTATTATATAAATAAATGTGGATATAAATATAATATTTAAGTAATATATATAATATTTGTATTCCCAAGATGAAAAACATTTTAAATTTCGACGTATTCTGTTCGTTGCACACTCGCATATAATGACACATATATACACGCAACCACATATGTATACACATATATATACACGTAGATACACAAGGATACAGAAGAGACATATAATTCGCGTATAAGCGATAGTTCGTTTCATAATCCCTAGAGATATTAATCGTCATTAGCGTTGGAGGTAGGATTTGGACCCTTTTAAACCTCATTTCCAGTGACTCTGTCGAAAAAGTAGGTTACAAGCTTTGCTCTCTGCGGAAATGGAATCTCGCGTTTGTAGCCGTTACCGGTGACATCGAAGAATAAAGGTTATCGATTCTTTTCTCATAGACGACGACGACGACGACGAAGACGATGAAGAAGAAAACGAGGACAGAAAGAGTTGGAAGAACGAAAAGCGACCTACTACTCTTCCGTTCTTATATTCCGGAGATTTCATCTATAAACGCGTAACAATCTGATAGGAGAACGATTCTCAACGTTGACCAGTCATCCGTTAAAATTTTCTGAAAGAACACTTTTAAGTACTTAAAACGACACCAGAGAATTTCTTTTTTTTCTACATTATTTTTTACTTTTTCTCATACCACTTCGTATCGAAAAAATAATATAAGTTAAAAGTTAGTTTTATTTTCTTATCGAAATAATTAATCGCAGGAAAATTCGTATTTATATTATTTATTATAAGATGTTTGTATTTTTTTGTGATATTAACGGAAAGAAGAAAAATTAGAAAAATGCATACAATGGAGATTTATTATTTTATTACAAATATTATTTGTTTTTATAATGTTAATTTATTATTTATATTTCTGTGCCCGTTGATATTCCGATAGAATACTTTGAAGTAACTATTTAAAACGACGCTAGAAAATTTTTTTCTTTTATTTTTAGAGATTGAGTTTTTCTTTTCATAGTATTACATAAATACAAATCGTTAAAAGTTAATTTTACTTTCCTATGAAAATATTTAATGAATCAGAACTCGTATTTATGTAAAGTATATATTACACAAATTTTATTTGAAGTTTCATTTTATTTTTTAAAAAAATTTTGTTTTATTTCAAACGAAGCACGTTCGTATCGTAAATGAAACGATCATTGAATTAGATGAACTAAAAGAAAATAGGATATTTTTCTTTTTCTTTTGTAGAATGTGTATTCGTTGCACCGAAAAAATCGGGTGCCATTTTCATCAAATCTTACCGCTTCAAAAAAGATAGAAGATCCTTTCTAGAACTCGGGTAGTTTTCTTCTTCGTTGTTGGCTCGAGTAAGGACCAATTTCGTAGAAAATTGCTAGTTCCGTTTGCAATCGGTTATCGGTTTCTTCTTTTAGATTCTACGAGAGTATCTCTTCATCGTTGTTCCTTGATATACCCCTTGATATGGTTAGTGTTTTCATCGGGGGAAAAAAAAACAAACAAACAAACAAACTAACAATTGAAATTAATTAAACGTTAGAACACAAATGAGAAATCAAATCAAATCAATTAATTTACACAATAATATTCCACATTTATTTATATAATATAATATATTATTATAGATCAGCTTTATACGCGATTGCAATTATCGATTCTACGTTCCAATAAAATTCATGAATTTTTTTCTTTTAACTGCATCGAGAGAGAAAAAAAGAGAGAAAGAAAGAGAAGAAAATAACAAATAGTATAATCGAGAAAGAAATAAAATACGAGAAAAAGTTTTAAATTAAACCCGAGGGTATAAACTATAAATAAATTCAAGTACACAAGATATAGACGTGTACAATATATATATATATATATACATATATATATACATGTATACAATATATATGTGTACAATATATATATATACATAGGTTGAATTTCTAAGCAAACGGCAGTCAATCGTTTGCCTGGGGCCAAGACGAATGTTCCAGGGGTTAGTTAATAACTGTTTCGAGCATGTTTACTGATATTGCAACTCGAAATCTCCGTATTGAAACTTTCTCTCTCTGTCTGTCTGTCTATCTGTCTCTCTCTCTTTCTCTTTCTCTATTGCGATAACGCCTTAATGTTACCGTTTATATCTCTACCTTCTAACTTTCTACTATACACGTTTCCCAATACTAAAGACTTTGTTCAACATCAAGATGGACAGATTTTATTGCGAATCGAATATCCGAGATGAATATTTTCATTCGTACACACGTATCCGTTAGATATGCATCGTTTTATATTAAACAGAAAGCAAGAAAAAAAAAGAAAGAGAAAGAGAGAGAATATATATTAAATAATTTACCACAAAATTGTGTTAAACGTATAATAAAACTAATGAACAAATATTAGAGTAACGTTTAGTTCGAAGAAGAGGTAAACGCGTATAAAAGTTTATCTACCGAAATAATAATTAACCGTGAAATTATTTCTTCAACTTTTATAATAGTTTTAAATATAAAATAAAAATTCAATAAAAAAAAGAAAACTATTACAAACTAACTCGTGTGTGTGTGTGGGAAAGGATAGAATAATAATTATTCATTTTATACATAAATTTTGGAAACTCTTTCTATCTCTTTCTCTCTTACAATAGAAACATATCGAATAATTTTACATACGTTCAACGAAAATACGTGAATAGAGTTCGATAAAAAAAAAACAAACAAAAAAAGTATATTAAAAGTTGAATAATAGAACGAAAAAAGTTTTCTCATATATTAAGAATTTGTATTTTGAAATAGACAACAATTTTCAAATATAGAATAATACGAAGAAGGTTGAAAGAAAGTAGAGTTTGAAGGAAATAAGGGAAAATAAGGGAGAAGGGTTAAGAGTAAATTTGTAAAGTAACCGTGTTCTTAGATAGTTATATGACGATGAGAATATAGGAGAGTAAGTGAGATAGTAAAAGTGAATAAGTGAGTAAGTGAGTAAGGAAAAGAGAAAGAGAGAGAATTAAGAGAGAAAGGGGTGCGAAAGAGAAGCTCAAGCTTTCGCGTGGTCTCTGCTTATTACCTTATCGGCTAATGCTCTTATCGTGGAACAGGTTCTCTAGCTACCTCCTACTGGTGGTGCTCTTGCCTGACTCTAAACTAATCTAAAATGCAGAGAACCACAAAGCAGCTGCACTAGCATAGGGATTGGCTTGTGTGCAGTCTAGCAAGAGAGTAGAAACGATATATAGGTGTTACAGAGCAAAAGGTGAAGGGTCAGTACACCAACGAACCCCGATAATGTTCCCCTTTCTTCCCTACCCCTTTCCCTACCCCTTTCCTTCCGTTTTGTTCCGTTCTGTTCTGTTCTGTTCCGTTCGGAAAACTAATCTCACTGCCAGACTATTTTCATTCGTTTCGACACACGTAAACCGAGATGCGCATACCACTTCATTTTCCATTCGCATTAACACGTTTACCAAACCTTCTTTCAACCACTCAAACCMCCCCCCCCCACACCCAACCTGTGTGCCTGTTATTACTTTTTTATTTCTTTTTTCGTCTTTCTCTTTTCTTTCTTCTATTTATTCCTTCTTCTTCTTTCTTCCTTCTCATATTTATTTTTTCTTTTTTTATACTTCGTTCGCGCTTATACACGCGCGCTATTTTAAATTGGCACCCTCATAGCTGACGGCACCGTTCCGAGCCTGCTTCGACCGCTTGGTTTAATCTTCAAAGTGTCAATTTCTATCTCCACTTTTTTCCCCCTCTCTTTCTCTGTCTGTCTGTATGTCTGTCTGTCTTTCTATATTTCGGAATAGCACGTTTAACGTGCTTTACATACAATTTTGTATTTTACCCGAACTTCTATCTCTCTCTCTCTCTCTCTCTCTCTCTCTCTTTATTCTTTTTTTTTTTTTGCTTAAAAAATGTAATTCCTACGACACACGATGTTTATTTAATGCAAATTTATAAGAACACTTTACTTTAGAAAGAAAATTGCGAATTAAGTATAATAAGCTCGATGAAATAAGCCTAACGATAAATTGTGTTCTATGCATGAAAAATTAATTATTTTATTTAACGGCAATCCTTCTTCTTGCTTTCATTGTCTTCGTTTTGCGAATAAATTGAAAGAAGAAGAAGAAGAAGAAGAAGAAGAAGAAAAAAAAAAGGAACGAAAATAAACGATATGGAAAAACAAATTACTCTTTTCCCTTTTTTACTTTCTCTTTATATTAAACGCAAAAAAAAACAACAAAAAATGGGTTCCAAAATCTTGTTGACTTTAATTCTTGACACGGTTTCGTTCACGGTTAAGAGAACCGTTTTAATGAGCATAGATTAAAAAAAAATAAAAGGAAAAGAGAAATAAAACGACTTAGGCTTACGTTCAAGGTCGTCGGGAGTTTGGTTAGAAAAATGATGATTTTTTAGTTGCGAAATTGAAACGTCGTTCATCTATTATATTCATCTTTTGTGCACACGCTTGTACACACACAAAACATGCTTTTATTTATTTACTTCTTTCTTTCTTTCTTTTTCACCCACTTTACAATGGTTTAACATGAACAAAAGACGAAAGGTGTCTCGACGATGGAAAGAAATATAGGGGAGGGAAAAAAAAAATGTTCTTTTTCAATACCCCAAGAACTGCCTGGCGGATGAGAAAAATTCACGGCTGATGGTTAAGGTGCGTTTGAGTTAAGAGTAAAAAGCTCATGGAATACGTAACGTGGTGCAAGCTAGGCAAGCTAATGAACGCGATGGTGTTCCCCCCTTTTTTTTTTTTCTTTTTTTTTCCTTTCCATTTTTCCATTCTTTCTTTCTTTCTTTCTTTCTTTTCTTTTCTTTTCTTTTCCTTTCGTTCTTTTCTTTATTCCTCTTTCTTTCATTTCTTTTTCCCTTTTCCTACCCTTCTTTCTGTTTTCTTTCTTTCTTTCTCTCTCTCTCTCTCTCTCTCTCTCTCTCTTTCTTTTGGTAAAAGTCAGTGCAGTCCTCGTTCGGTACGAGCAAACGAATGCTGTACTTAGAAAAAGGTTGAATTAAATTACGACGAAACCTGGAAATTCTTCGGGTTGAGTAGCCTCTTCAACGCGGAAAAAAAAAGAAAAAAAAAAAATTAAAAAAAAAAAAAAAGAAGGAAGGAAAGAAAAAAGAAATAGGAGGAGGAGGAAGAAGAAGAAGAAACGAAAGAAACAAAAACAAAAAAAAGAAGTAGAACGTTAAACGTACGCACGTAGTAGAATTTTTTTCGTTTAAACCACCCACCCCAAACCACCCTCCACACACCCCCTTCCTTACTGGTCTGCCATGACAACCGTCGCCATTATACCACGTCTTCTTTCTCTTTCAATTTTTCCAATCGAATTTTTGTAATATTCCACTTTGTACAATATCAAACCCAGATCTGGTTAGCGTAGTCGGCACGTAATTATCATAAAACGTAATTATTATTATTAGTATTGTTATTACGAGACGAAATTGTTCTACATTTGAAATCGTAATCGTAATCCGCGTAATTGGAATCGCTTTCGATGACTCTCTCTCTCTCTCTCTCTCTCTCTGTATAAATATTCAATATAGGAAAAAAAGGATTGTGGGAATCGTGCGAATACGAAATTTCTTTTTTAAAAAAATAATATTAGGATCTTTAAATGCTATAGCACGAGCGTTATAGCTCTCATTTGCTTTTTACGGATAAAAAAAAGAAAAAAAAAAATAAGATAAAAAGAATATACAAAACTATAAAAATATATAAAAGTTTTGGGATATCAGTTATAAATAATTATATTTAAATTCAAGATTTTTGTTTGATACAGAAGAATGAACAAGCGAGAAAGAAAAAGAAAAAGAGAGAGAAAAAAAAAAAAGAAAAATTAACATTGAAAAAATACATCGAAAAAATCACCAACGTGGATCATCATTCGTCAAGATAATTTTAATCTCAACAAAAAATCGTATAACAACGATATAAAATAAAAGAAAATTAATAATGTTATATATAGAGAAAAGGTGTTGAAAACCCTTTTACCCTTTTATCTTTACATCCACTTCTTCTTATAGTTACAACGATGTTGATGATAATAATAGTAGTAGTAGTAGCAGTAGTAGCAGTAGTAGTAGTTGATACATAAATATATATACATGTTTTGGGTGTATACCGTGTTAGTTACGTCTGCGGAAACTCGAAAAGTACTTGAGCATGCATCTTGCGCATAAGTGCGACCATGCACTAAACTGCGCGTACGTGCAACCGTTCCTCTAGTGCTTCTGCATTTGAGCGTGGAAAAGTATAACGAGTGGTGTAGGAAGAAGGAGAGAAGAGGAACGGAATAAGGTGGTTGAGGGTGGGGGGGGTTGTAGGAGGAGGAGGAGGAGGAGGGTGACGAAGGGTAGTAAAAGTAGGATGGGGGAGTTTGCGATACGAGAGAAGATAGGGAAGTACGAAGGGTGTGGAAAAGTTTATCTTAGTGGGAACAACGTTAACGTGGTATGGGGAGTGGAGGGAAGGAGTAGGGGAGGGGAGAGACCGGGGGTTTGTGGTATGATGGTAAGTAGTATGTTGGGGGATGGAGAATGTTGCGAAGTTACTCTGCCAGCACCGTCGTATGCACGCGTCGTATTAACAACTTAATTATCCGCGAACAGGAACGTTTCGATCGCACATTTACGAATTTAGACTGTGATCGTTGTGTGTTGCATCAAGAGTTTCATTTAAACATAACTATTAACTAATTTGCTAATTAAATAAATTTCTTAATATTTCGTTGATTCATATATAAATTTGAAAATAAATAATATATTATTTGTATTTGTTATAGAAGATTATATAATAATTATATGAACGCGTTGCAATGATTATTTTTGTTGTAATTTAATTGACTCGTAAATCGTACGAAATTTTGCAATTTTATTTATTTTTATATTACGATTAGTGATGGAAAAAGATTAATTCACATATTATGATAGAGAGAACGAACGCGCGTTCAATTTATGAATAAAATAAATGAATGGTTATATAAAATTTGTTTTGGTATCCCAATATTCGGACAAATAATTTGTATATTTTAATAAAAGATAATATTATAATATCAACGTTGAAATTTAATATTATAATGTGATAGATGATTCATTTTTGTTGAATTTAATTGACAGGCGAATTGTTCAAAATATTGTAACAAACAGAACAACGTTACGATTGTAACATTGTTAATTATTATTCCGATCAATGTGGTTCGAGTATATTCATGTAAAATAACTTACGTCCAAATTATGAATAGAATAAATTAATGATCGGTTCGATAAATCTTTTTTTGACAAAAATTCAGGAGAACGAATATTTTTCTTTTTTTTTTTTTTTTTTCTTCCATGATATTATACATAAAAGAATAGAATTATAAATGTGAAGAAGATTATATTGATATAGGGATCAGAGTTGATATTCGTATAAAATTACGTGAGATGTAATTTAAGTGATTTATTTGACATATGAATAAGTTAAAAATGAAAGATAAAAAGGGGTTACCAGGGAGACAATAGAGAAAGTATCATCACAATCATGAAGTAGCTGACCATTGGTCGCGAATACGAGTTTATAGAAGCGTATCGATGAAGTATTTTTTTTTTTTGTAGAAGTTAGTAATAGACGGGCGCAAACATACCGAATTCGATAGGTGACGTTCGTTCTAGCGTAAAAAATCTTTTCAAAAGGGTCCTTTCCCTCTCTTGACAATGGTGATATTGATGTATGGTAGAACGGAAAAAAAGAGAAGGAGAAAATGGGGAAGAGTAAAAGAGAAACGGGCAGATAGAAAAAGATAGAAAAAGAGAGAGAGTGAGAGAGGGAGATATAAAGGGGTGAGGGAGGGAAAAAGGGAGGGTTAGAGAAACACAGACAAAGAGATTACAAATTGCGAAAACTCTCGCAAATATTTTTGAACGCGCGTGCTTCGGCATAAAACGAAAACCCGAGCTATGAAAATAAATAGCGAGGAGGAATTGGATTTGTTGTTTCGAAACCACCGATAATCCTGGTATATCTTTTATAACAAATTTCTCTTTTTATACACGCACGCACACACACGCACACACGTAGATATGTACATACGTAAACAAGGCGACTGCATTTACTATGTTTCATCTCTTGCAATGTTACGTATCAACCCTATCTTCGTATTTTTCGTTTGTCATTAATTTAATCTGTCTCAATTTTAATGTTTTATTTTTTTCTCGTATATATATATAAATAGATTTATTTTATAATAATATATATATATGTGGAAAACATTTTTATTTGTCTAGATGATTTATTAAATTTTTCTCTTTTCTTTTTTTCTTTTTCTATAAAATAATTCGATATTTTTTCCAATCGCGATGTATTTCATACGATTTTATGGAATATTATAATTAAATGTAAAATATAATTGTTTAAATTGTAACTTTTGTTAGAAAAAGAAACTTACTTGGATGGTTTTTCTTATCTTCTTTTCTCTTCTCAAGTAAGGTAGTTAAAAATGAAATGATAAAATAAGTGGAATCGGTGTACGCTTATCAAAAACACTATGCTTCATGCCCTTTTTTTCTCCCCCAATGAAATTTTTAATAGGGTGTGAAAACGTTGAAATTACGAATTCGAGTCAGGATATAAGGTACGCGTGAATCAGCGAATAAAATATATTAAATACGTGTAAGCATTAGAATCTGCTGGTATCAATATGATAAGCAAAATTTTTTCGTCGTCTCATGCAATAACACGTAAAATAAATGAAAATTTACATGGTATTATCTTTAACACGCGAGAATATACTTATTTAACCCGAAATATTTAAAAATTTGAAAGATTTCATAAGCACGACGTTTATTAAATAACAACGAGAGAATCGAATCGTACGAAAATGTTTGTCGAAAAATCCCAAAGAAGCATAAATAGTAAATAAATATAATATATTTCGTGGTTGTGTGAAAAAAATGTAATGAAAGAAAACAGAGAAAAAGAAAAAAAAAAGGAAAAGATAAATTTCGTTTGGATATTCATAAAAAAAAAAAATTGCGTCGCATCGTGCGTATAAAAATTTGTATTACAAATTTTATCGTAATAAAAATTAACAACCTTGCGTTATAATATTTCGATAAAATTTAAATTCATTCGCGAAAGTATCGACGTAGAATAAGAAAAATGATATAACGTGAGACAGACGATGACGATTAATGATGACGATGATAAGATGAAGAAAAATAAAAAAAATATAGAAAATGTTAAGAAATGGAATATTACTAAAAGAAAAAAATATTAGAAAAAGTTTGAAATTAGATGAGACGTTTCTTGAACGAGAATAGAATGTCTTAAAGGGGTAGGAGATAAGTTGAATAAATGTAATAGGCGGAGAAAGGTAGTAAAGAGCGGCGAGCTCGATGTAATTGCAAAAGAGGATCACCGGATACCATAGATTCTAAGACTTCTCTTTCTCTTAGATAAAGGAACAAGTAAAAGTAGTAGTAGAAGAAGAAGAAGAAGAAGAAGAAGAAGAAGAGGAAGACAAAATTTACAAAGGTCGTATCTCGCGGAGTACTTAAAGTCCAATCGTCTCTCGATCCGATGCGTTTAAAGGTCTCGAAAAATGTCGAAGGAAAGACGAAAGTAGGAAATGAACAGTGATCTTCTAGGAAATTGATTTTTATCCTCGAATAGACTGGAGGTTATCCTCGATAATACGTGGATCCGATGTCGAACAATCAAAATCAAAAAAAAGGTTCATTAATAAATATTGTTTTATGAAAATATTCTGTTTTTTTTTTTTCTCAAATTATTCATCCCCAATTGAAATTTAATGAAATAACATAAACATTCTTCTATGAAAATGTATATATAATTAATCGAATGAATATTTGCTTACAAATATTAGAAATATTGATATCATTATAAAAATGCATAATATATAAATATATGTGGTTGAATTAAAAAAACGATTTCGAGCTTTTAACATAGAAAACAAATTTTCATTTAACTAATCGATTTTAATTAGAATTTTTCTACGTAATCTTAAAACCTTGTAAAACCTGTGTGTCTCGCGTATAAATTTTAATAAATAATCGGATACAAGAGAGATAAACAAGGAAATAAATTCATCTGAAATGTAACCGGATAATAATTTATCTAAAGGAATATTTATAATACGTATAGTATTAACTAGCCAGGTGTTAAATAAGCTCGTAAATTTTTTACTCAATGTTTTATATATACATATATATACATTCATTCATTATTATTATTATTATTATTTTCAAAAATAAATTCCATAAATTTCATTTATTTGAAGCATCGCAAGTACAGCTTCGGATAATGCTATAACGTTACGATCTAATGCAATGCTAATAATAATAATAATAATAATAATAATAATTATAATAATTATAAATGCGTATATACATTAGTTATAGACGAATCGAACTAGCAAATCGTGCCGATACAGCATCATATTTAATGTTTGTATTGTAAAGTACGCTATGCGTCATCGAGAAATTCACAGGAGAGGAAATCAGGTATATATTTCATGCTAGTACATTTCGATTTCAGTTTTCTCTCTCTCACACATGCATACACATATACACACATTCTATCTTTCTCCCTCTTTAATTCTCTTTTAGCTGACAGAGAGGAACGTGGTCTTCGTAATATACCTAAAATTTAGCGAACTTTGTTCGCGATCGGTTGAAACCCTACGTGTAGGTTGCGGTTTCTACAATGGAATTTCATCGGTTCCGTGTAGAAGGTTGTAGTGGTATTCTCGTTGACGCTAGATATTATTAGGTTATACTGGTAATATCAATAGTAGTTAGTAGTAGTAGTAGTAGTAGTAGTAGTAGTGGTAGTAATAATAATAATAATAATAATAATAACGCGGATGTTGATGATGCATCTCGTCCATGAGAATAAATTTATTAGATTTCCTCGAACGAGTTGGATAAAAAAGGAATAAAATCGGGCTGACGAAAAAGTGAACAAGACAAGTTTCTATCTTTTTTTTTTCTGGTATCGCGGCCCATGTCCTCGTTGCCCGATGATGATGAAATCGGAGAAATAGAATTTTTAAAAGTATAATGTTGTAAAAATACAGTGGAAAGCGACGTTGACAAAGCTATGAATTATTCAAAACCGCGCCCAGAGAAATGAGTAGCAGACAGGAGAAGGACACCTCCCCTCCTTCCCTCCTCCACNTCCCCTCCTACCCCCCACCTTGTGAAACTTTTTATTCCTTTTTCTTATTCAACCTTTCTCTTATTTCTCTTACTGTACACTTATTCTCTAGTCTTTCTCTTCTTCCTCTAAACTTACTTTTTTCGATTTTATTCTCTTTCTCTTTCTCTTTCTCTTTCTATCCTTTAGATTTCTTTCCATCCCTTTGTTCGAAGTGACGGACCAGAGTTGTCCTCATTCATCTGAGAATATACTTTCGTTATTCTTTCTCTTTCCAATTCATATCTTTAACTCTTTACCTAAACTATCTTTATCTATCTTCCAGTAGATGACGAGACTTTTACACGTATATAAAAAAGAGAAAGAGAAAGAGGAAGGGAGAGAGAGAGAGAGAGAGAGAGAGAAGTAGGTGAAAGACAAGAATAAAAATTGTATCCAGACAACTTCTACCCCGTTCGTCTTTTTCCATCTTGCTCGAGGTCGAATCGACATAATAAACGAAAAGGAAGAGAAAGAGAGAGAGAGAGAGAGAGAGAGAGAAAGATGATTCATTAACGTGGTTATCGAGAACACCAGGCCGATCAATTTTAATGAAATGAGGTCGTGTCGTGAACGCTTTTCGATACTTCTCACAGTTTGTCTAGTCTCACCTTGCAACCAACTTTGTAATTTTGAATTTTAATAGATCACGAGCTTGCGATATCGATGCCCTTCTAAAAGTTCATAGAAATTTATTTTTACTTGAAACTTCCTCCTTCTCTCTCTCTCTCTCTCTCTCTCTTTTTTTTCTATCATCATAAAAATATAAACGAAGAAAAATAATATTTGAATTTTTGTGTATGTAAAAAAGAAAAAAAATAGAAAAAGATTGTCTCGACGTGCTTGTAAAAGTTTCTTTTCTTTTGTTCACAAATTTTCTCCACATTCGCGTAACATGATATTATATTATATAATAAAAAGAAAATTATTAATTTGTAATATTTCGTATATAAGGAAAATACGCTTATCCGATGTTCTTTTATATTTCTTGAGAAATTATTTTTCATTATCACTTGCAAATTGATGTTATTTTTATTATTATTATTATTATCACATTAATATAAATTCGTTTTGAAAGAAATAGGTGTTAAAGTTTGCATATACTAAGGACTATTTTATTTACTCGATAAAGAATATTGAATTATGGTAAATTAAAGAGAGAGAGAGAGAGAGAGAGAGAGAAAGAGAGAGATAGTTACTGAGATGAAGGGAGAAAAAGGGAGAGGAAAGGGAAGAAGATAGAGATAAGCTATTAAAGCGACGTTTAATCTGCAATTATCTCTCGATCGTTCGCCTTCGAGTCGATCATATCGTCTGCAAAGTTTGCACATTAGAGAAAGATTATCCGAACCGAATGAAATCCGTGGAATTATGGCCAAGGATAAGTAGATGTTTGCATAAATATAACATACATTTACGATAAAGTCATTAAAAAGATTCTTCTTACGTATTATCTTCGATTATATGGTATATTCATTAAAACGTAATTTTAATAATCTCTTTTCCAATAAACAGATTGGATATAATAATATTCCCTAATAAAAAAGAAAAAGAAAGAAAAAAAGGTTACGAGAACTGATATGAAAAAAAAAATTAATAACAGTTAATCGACACGAGATCAATTCGATTTAAATTTAATAAATAAATTGTATAACAATTTTTTCAAACTAACAAAATCGTTTTGTCTAATAATATAATATATATCAAAAATTAATTTTCCTAATTGAAATTCATCTATAATCATATGGTGAAAAAATAAATTTTCACAAGTAACTTCCTCACGAATACTTATTTTTATTCAACACGATAATGTTCTCGATGTATAAGTAATATAATAATAACAATAATAACAAAAAAGAATCATCGATCTTATTGGTAATGCTATGATAAGTTTTATCGGTGAATAAAATTTCCAAGTATCGAAGTCTAGATAAAAGAATAAGAAGAAGAAGAAGAAGAACAAGACACAAAGTGTAAAATACAAAGATAGATAGAAAGAGAGAATAGAGAAACGATGGGGTGGAAGGAAGAGAGTGAGAGAGAAGGTTGTGAATTGAAGAAATAGTCGTCGACAAGGAAGAAAGGGCCAACCGTTCGTTTCGAATTAGACGAAAGTTTCGAAATTGTAAGGCTCCAGAGGACGTGGGCTAGTCGAATGAACGAGAGTGCCAAAGGGAAAAGGGAATTGAATTAAGGGAGACATTTTCTTGGTATGGTGTCTTCTTCCCTTTTCCTACTTCCTCATTTTCTTCTTTCATTCTCTATCTCATTCTCATTCTCATTCTTTTTTCCTTAATCTCTCTTCGATTGCACGTTCCTTGCTCTCGCATTTCCCTTTTTTTTTTTTTTTTAACCGTTTCGTTCATTGCGAATCTCTCGGTCTGTTTAGTTAATGCAGAAAACGTGCTTCATTTAGGTACCGTTAGTGAGAGGGCCAATTTTACTTGCTTAATATGCAAACTGATTCCATTACCGTTCGGACAATTACAACTGGAGATTATTTCGCTACTCTTACGTGTTACACCAGCTCGTTACATTCAACATTTTTGTTGTCTACGACATTTTTAACATTATCCACTTTTTCTCTTCTTTTTATTTTATTCCCCTCCCCCTTTTCGTCGAGGTATAATCCCCTCTCTTTCCCGATCATCGATTTACCTTCGATTTTATACATTTGCATTTGCTTGGTTAATTGAGGAAAGAAAAAGGAAAGAAAAAGTAAAAAGGGGTAAGATTAAAAAAGAAATGAAAATTCACACTTTAAGTACTTCTCTATCGTGACTTTTAATTAATATCGTATCTATCGAATATCTTTCTCTCAATTTCTCTCTCTCTCTTTCTCTCTCTCTCTCTCTCTCTTTTTCTCACTTTATGATATTTTCGAACAGCGATTATCGCCATTTCGTAATCACCTTCCTCCACTTTCCATTTAATCACCGAACCAAATATCCTAGTGCGAAATTTGCCTGGAGAAACTTGAATCTCTCTCTCTCTCTCACACACACACTCTCTCTCTCTCTCTCTCTCTCTCTCTCTTCGATTCCGTTTGAAACTTGTCTTTGGTACTTAATTGAATCGTTGATTAGAAATTTGTGGACGATGATCGGCGCGTAGATCGGTGAAATTGTTTCTACGAATATAATTGAAAATTAAATAAGAGAGATAAAGAGAGAAAAAGTAGAAAAAATTAGACGAAATATATAAAAAAAAAAAGACAAAAAAAAAGACAAAAGATAAAAGAAGTATCATTAATTTATTATACCTAATTGGAATTTTCGGTGGTTATCGTATGAAAACGATCGGAAATTGTGAATATATAATTAGTGAAACTTTGATGAACTCATAATTTAACGCAAATTAGGTTTTGTACGGAAGGATATTTGAAATTTATCGACGTATCGCAAATATGTAATTTCGTTGATTATATTCAGGATAAATTTCAATGATTATTCATTGCAACATCAAATGCAATGGTGAACCATCTGCTTCTCGTGCTGTCCATATGTGACATATTCATTGAATATATATATATATATATATATGTATCATATATGAACAGGTATATATATATATGCAAACTTACATATAATAAGTTTACAATATATACGACAAACTTGTTACATATACCGGATACTCACGTAATTAGAAACGTTATTAGACGAGTAGTAATATAATCGATATTTCATCCGATTAAAACATTGTATAAATTTATAATCTTTCTCATTAAATATTTCAAATTAAACACAGGATTTCGTTCGTTCTAATCATGTTCAAACCTATCGTCCGCGAATTCGTTCATATTTTCGAAAAAGAAAAAAAAACGGTTTAATTGAATTTTTTAAAAAATAAAAACCCAATATATATATTCCCATACGATTTCATTCGATTAGAATTTAATATAAATTACAATATTTCCAATTTATGGGACGAAAATTAAATACGCTCTAACGAATTCACACGAATATTTATGAGAAATTTCTAATCACGTGCGAACATTTAGAAAATTTCATGATTATTTTATTTACTTGCATTTTAGTTAGAATATTTCTCGTTGAAGAGAAAAGCTTTTTAAGATTTATCAGAAATAAATATTATATATTTTTATAATCGTGTAAAAGAGACAAAAATTATTGGTATTAACACGTGACGGTTTGAAAATTTGAAAACCAATTTTTCGTTCTCGTTGAACAATTTCTAATCGCGAGTTACTTTTTTTCCCTTTTTTTTTTTAAATAAAAAGTACGATGAAAATAATGAAATTTTATTCGTTTTTATCTTAAGCAACAAGATCTCATACGCTCCATTAAGATATTAAAACGCCATTTGGATTTTATCGACGATATCTGTGATCTATCTCACTCATTCACACACTCACTCACTCACTCTAACACATTTTTCTTCTTCCATCTCTTTCTTTCTTTCTTTCTTTCTTTCTTTCTTCTTATCGAGCTTTTACAGGTACTCCTCGTAAAGCTTCACGATGACGAACAAGAACAAGAAGAAGAAAAGAAGAAGAATAAGAAGACGACACGAGAAACCGATCCTTTTTCTTTTTTTTTTTTTACCGATCCTATCGACGAGATCGAGTACTTCGATAAGGGACGTTTGCTTCCCTCTTTTCTTTGCTCACCACGAGTTCCAATAACGCTGGATAGATTGAAGAAAGAGAGAGAGAGAGAGAGAGAGGAGAGTGTGTGAGGGAGTGAGAGAGAGAAAGAAAGAGGCCGAGTTTATGAAGTAATAACGAGCTACGCGTCACCTTCTTTATATCTTCTCCTCCATTTTATTCTTCAATGTACATCCATTTTTCTTCTTTTATTTTTCCCTTCTATATTTTTTTTTTTTTTTTTTTTTAAGATAAAGTAAAAATAATTTTCCCGACTATATCGCAGTTGCGTAGTATCAACAAATTTTTACCTTTTATTTTCTTTTCTTTTTTTACTCGTCAAATTTCATCAACGATCGCACCACGTGGACACATTATTTTATTTATATTTATATTAATTAACGGTAAATTTATTGACACTTCGTGTACGGTGAACGGTAGCATATTTTATTTTCTATTTTAATTTATTCTTTGATCTATGTACATATATGTATTTCATTTTTCTTTTTTTTTTAATAACGTAAACATAATTTTCTCGACTATCACAATTGTGTATTAATAAATTTTATCTTTCTTCTTTTCTTTTATGTACTTTTTTATCTTTCTCTAAACGTCAAATTTTATCTCAATGATCTTTTGAACATTATTTTATTTATATTAATAAACTAAACGACAGTTCATGTACCGTAAACGATCAAGTATCAGCTTTTAAATATATATATATATATATTTTGATATATAGTAATGAAATTTTAGCCAATCGGATAGCGAAGAAAATATTTTATTTTATTTAAAAATGAATAACTTACATTTTATACATTTTTATCGTATCTTTTACAAATTACAATACACGAGTACGAATGGTTTAACATTAAACAAAAATAAATGAGCTCATCATTTGGTTAAAAAAAGATATTCGAACGATTTAATTATTGTACACAATAATTCCATCGATGGAAATGAAACATGAAGAATTATTCTGAAATTGTGTAACAATGTTTATGCACATTTATTCCTATAAAATAAATAAATAAATAAATAAATATAACAAAGAGGAAGTGAGGATGAAAGAGTAGTATAGAAATTGAATGGAAAATAATTTTGAAAGTGTAACGGTGAATTTAATCCCATTCTTTTTCTTTCTTTCTTTCATTACTTTTTATTTTCTTTCCATCACAGCATAAGGAAAAGACGTACGGAAAATCATTCGAGTTGCAATTTGATTAGAAGCAACGAAACGCAAAAGTCAGGGCAAAAATTTTCAAAGCGAGCTGTTGCAGCTATGCGAATGCATTTTCGCAATGGAAGAGAAACATCTCGGGCAAGTTCCACGCGCGAGGAAAGTAACTGTGAATGAAAGACTATTCTCGATGAAGGAACGTCGAGAAAGGGGGAAGAAAAAAGTAGAAAGAAAGAAAATATAAAAAAAATGGGGGAGGGAGGGAGAGAGAGAGAGAGAGAGATAAAAGAAAGAAAAAGAAAGAAAGAAATCTCACGATCGTGTATTCAAATGGGAAGAACCAGCTGCTGGTAAGCACGTTCCTTGGTCAAATAATCATATAAAACTTCTCTTTTCCGTCATTCCACTTTCGACTACGCGATTTCATTTAACAAAGAAAGGAAGAAATAAAGAAAGAAAGAAAGAAAGAAAGAAAAAAAAACAACACGGAAAGAGATGAAAAAATAATTTAAGTAAAAAAATAGTCTAGGTAAAAGACCCAGTATGAATTTATATATAAAAATAATATATTATAAAAAAAATAGTACTTATACGTATGACTTAAGTAAATGAGAATACGAGAGTTAAAATAAAATAAAATAAAAAAAAAAATAATAAATGGGATAGAAAAATATTATACAAAATAGAAATAATACACTTGCATGTATGTATATAAGTGAGTATACGTTAGAAAAAATTAATGAAATAGGTGTGAGAGTGTATGCTTGAAACATAAAAAAAAAAAAGAGATAGAAAATGCGAATGCATACACGCGAAAATATGTTACGAATTTATGTATATGTATTTTGTATGTGTAATATTTTTGCATTGTATTTGGTTGTGTGTGCCAATATGTAAATGTATAGAAAATAGAATAGTTCGGCTATCTCTTTTATATATATTTCTTTTATTATTTCGTTTATTTTTTTGTTGTTGTTGTTTTTTTTTTCTTTTTTATTTCCTTTTCGTTCGTAATCCTAGTTTCGTCTTCATTTTCTACCAGTCGTCGTTCGTCGTTCTTTACAATTGCAATCTGGAATGAAATTTTGTCGATCCAGCAACGACTACAAAACGAGTTCTAGTATACACACACACACACACACACACACACACACACACACACACACACACAACAACGACGACGACGACGACGACAACGACAACGATAGTAACCGACCCAATTCAGTATCTAACGAAATGACTCGATTATCTTGCAGCTTATTAAACTGAGAGAAGAAAGGTATCGTCCTTTTTATTTTTTTTTTCTTTTTTTCTTTTTTTTTTACACTTAATTTTCTCACTCTTATCATCAGGCCGCAATTTAAACGCAGCGGTTTTCATTGAAGCCCACTTATCCGCACGCGAGTAACCCCCACACACCCACCACCACACCCCGTTGAGTTAATTTTTGCTGTGGCATCGAGACGATAAAAAAAAGAGAAAAAAAAAAAAATCAACAATAAAGAAGAAAAAAGTTGCGATTATATAAGCGTTAAAAATATTTCATTCGTTTTCCGATAAGAGAATAATTTTTATGGGGAGATCGATTTCTGTTCTTTTCTTTTTTTTTTTTCTTTTTTTCTTTTTTGTTATTTAATATCATCGACACCCGGTGTTCGATGTTTTTCTGGTATCCACACAAAAAATTGCCGGGGATTATAATCGAATTAATAAGAATCCTATTATTTATTTCGTCCGGTATATCAAAAATATAAAGATTATAAATTACAAATTGATCCCCCATTCATTAGATTATAATATAAACATTTATTATAATTTATAAATTTTTACCATGTGTAAAAAAGAAATTACAGACCAATCGAACTCTTGGAATAATAATAATAATAATAATAATAATAATAATCATATATCACACTCGATAAATATTAATATTTCAAAATAAAGATAAAACAATATACGCATTATCATTTCCATTCATTGTTAATAACATGAGACAAAGAAAATCAAGTTTAACTATTCTTCATTGTTAGATTTAAAAAGAACATATAAGGTAGGGGTTACAGGATGGGTGGGGGAGGGGAGGGGGGGGGGTTGGAAAAGGAACAGGGTAGTGTCAGTAACGGTTGTTGTTAGTATATACACGAAACATGTCTCTGGATTGTGACATACGTGACACGAGAAATTAGAGATTCATAATGTCGGCCGTAGAGAGAACGCATATATGCGTTCGCGCCGCAAAGGATGATCCGTTGTGCTCGGTTGTGCGGATTATTCATACGTTCGCTTTTGTATTCCTGAAACAATAATGCAAGCAAAGTCCCCAACCAACCAACCAACAACGGTGGACCGCTTGAAACGAGAGAAACACACGATATGTTCGAGAACAGTGATGATAATCTTAAACTCGAATCTATGTATTATATTGTTTCATATATTTGTGCTTTCTATCCACATTCAATCGTACGTTTTCAATTTTATATATTTTCCATTAAAAATCCGTATATATATTTTTATTGTAGAACAAAAATTATTGAAAATTATTTCAAGTCTTAAACTGCAATCCCATGTTACATTGTTTCATTTATTTTCGTGTGTCTAGTTCATACATTTTACATATCGAAACACATTTTATTTTTTACACAAAAAATCGTATATTGTTTTATTTAAAAATAGTTTGAAAAGTAGTCTTTTTTTTTTGTAAATTTTAAGCTCGAATCCATGTTATATCGGTTCACCTATTATATTTTATTTTCAAATAGTTTGAAAATCCTTTTTATATCTTAAACTGCAATCCATTTTACATTGGTTCACCTAGTTGCGTGTGTCTAATCGTACGTTTCAAATCAAATTCACATTTTCACAAAAAAATCGTATATTCTTTTTTCTGTTAACAAAAATTTGTATAACTTTTTTATATCTTAAACTCGAATCCACGTTATATTGCTTCCCCTATTTGCATGTGTCTAATCGTACGTATCCAATCAAATATATATTTTTTATTAAAAAAAAAAGAAATTGTTAAATATCAAAAATATTCAACGTGTTGTGTTCGATTTTTCATTGAAAAAATTTGATTTCATTTTAAATAATAAAATTGATAAACGTATAAATAAATTAATCATTTTTATTCATTTTTATGGTTACGTACAGATATRAATATTATATATTTTTAAATATTTTAAATATATAGTTGTAGTATTCATAATTRAATATATAGGTTACGTCAAAGATGTACGTATTGATACAAATTACGTATTAATATTATATTATAAATACTCTGAATATTTATTTAATATATTGTACAACTATAAATGGCAACGTTTATTTATTTAATATTATAAAATACGTGAATACAGTGTGTAACAAGTTTATTTTAATTCGCGATTAGAATTTTAATATATTAATATAATATAAATCATTTTTTAAATGTTATAACAGATTTACATATATTCGTTAGAAAC
>NW_014569697.1:125918-134597 GCF_001313835.1 Polistes canadensis | reverse complement strand
AACAAGTTTATTTTAATTCACGATTAGAATTAATATATTAATATTATATAAATCATTTTTTAAATCTTATATAACAGATATACATATATTCGTTAGAAAAATCATTTTTCATTTGAAAAAGAACAGGACGTTTTTTAGAAGGTTGAAAAATAAGAGAGACGCAAATCATCGGAAAAATATCCTGGGTAGTTTCGATGCTTGACGGATTTGAATCTTTCTTCATTCGTTCGTTCGTTCTTTCGTTCTTTCGTTCGTTCCTGTTTTCTTTCACTCTATTTCTCGCATTTCTCAAACCATCTCATGCAACGAATCGTTCCTCTCATTCTCTTTTTCTATCTTTCGAAAGCCCTGTTTTTTATCTGTTTGCTTCGCATCGTTCTTTGACGATTACTTGTGTGGTGGTGAATGAAAAGAGAAAAATATAAAAAAAAAAAAAAAAGAAATAAAGGAGCAGATAGAAGAGAAGTAAAAAAAAAAAAAAAGAAAAGGAGAAAGAAAGAAGGACAGAAAAATAGGTAGGGGGGGGGCGGGTGGAACAAAAAAAGGATAAAGAGAGAGAGAGAGAGAGAAAGAAATGGCGAACATTGAACTTTTCAGCTAACAGAGGAAAATTTGAAGAAAGAGAAGAGAACGTTGAAACGCCTCGTTTATCTTTCTCTTTCTCTCTCTCTCTCTCTCTCTCTCTCTCTCTCTCTCTTTTTCTATTCTCACGAATGTAAACCATCGTCCGAGGATAATTGCTTTCCACTTTTTTTTACTCCGTTTTATTTTCCTTTCCACTCCGTTCTTTAAACGTAACGAGCGTATGCACGACGTGATAGCTATGACGTAAACGTGAAAAAAAAAAAAAATAAAAGTAGACTTAAACGCCTCTACTAATTGACAATTACTTCAGAAAAGTATTACAATATTCTTTCGTTCTTGCCTTTTTTTTTTTTTCTTTTCTTTTTTTCTATTTCGCGTCGAATCGGTTTCTTTCATTTTTCTTTTTCTGTTTTTTTTGGGGGGGGGGGGGTGAGCCACAAATTAATAATATGATATTTTATTTATTTTATATTAATCGAAAAGTAAATTAGGATTAAAAAGATGCATCTTTTCTATATCATTTAGATACCAATAGTTGCATATAAAAGATATAATGAAAATGCAATAAGTTCAATCAAATATTCGACAATTATAATATAAATGATCGATTGAATTGAAAAAACTCTTATTTTGCAAAGTATATTAATGAAATACTGATTGACATATGCAAAACAAAAATAAAATATTGCACCCAGATGCAACTTCGACAAAACTTTGACAATGTACGATGAATTATTAGCAATTGAACCGTATTTTCATACCTGTTCCTAGAAACAAAACAAAACAAAAGAAAAATATAAAAGAAAAAAGAAAAAACGTTCCGATGTAAGGTTAAAAAAAAATGAAAGAAAAAGAAAAAAATAGCAAACGATGGCAAAAGTAGAATTATATGATTTTCGAATAGCTCAGAGCTATCTCGTGCATTAAAACGTTCCTACCTCCTGTTCTCTCAAGGGGATACCATAAACTCTTAGAAGAGAGAGAGAGAGAGACAGAGAGAATTGTTGACGAGCATGTTCTTTCTCTTTCTGATTCCTTCGTTACGTATTCGACAACCATTTTTAGCTTTTGCTTTTTACGAGACGATAAAGCAAATCACGAGATAGTCGGGTCGACAAAATGCGGATGATAAGAGGAAAGAAGAACGATTTTCCCTCCCTCTCTCTCTCTCTCWCACACACACTCGTTCATTCTTCACACTTAAATATATCTTCTTTTTCATGCCCATGTATGTGCATATAAATACACATAAAAACGTATACATAGATAAAGAGTGAAACCGGTGTATACCGATTGTCGCCATTACAAGGTGCAAATGGGAGTTGTTCCATGACACGACGCTTTACGACCGACAGTTCTGTTTACGAAGGTAGAAACATCGTATAAGAAATCGTTTGATATGCGAGTAGCATTATAACTTATGACAACGTTCGGCAGGATATCTTTCGAGACTGGCACGACACGATCTTTCATCTAACATGCTTTCATCCTTTATTTATATATACATGTACGTATGTATGTTTGTATATAAGTATGCATGTTTATATGTAAGTATGTATGTATGTTTGTATGCATGTTTGTATGTAAGTATGTAAGTATGTAAGTATGTATATATGTTTGTATGCATGTTTGTATGTAAGTATGTTTGTTTGTATGTAAGTATGTATATATGTATGTATGTGTCTATCAATATGTGTGTGTTTGTACATATATATTTTTACAAAGCTTTTCGACCGTTCGAAGTAACAACCCTCCCCCCCTCCACATTCTCACCTATCCCACTCTATGTCACTTTTTACGATACATAACCATGAACGCGTCCTGCGTTTTCTCAACGTCTATCGTACCTACTACTTTTTTATTTCTTATTCTTCTTCTTTCTCTCTCTCTCTCTCTGTGTGTTACACCTTTTAGTATTTTTCGTCGTAAAATATCGCGTGTTAAACGCGATAACGCGTGAAAATATCTATATATTATATATGTGTACATACGTGTAGGGAGGCTGGGGGTTGTAATAGAACACGTTTACCTGTGCGTGTATGTTAGTTCGTTGTGTTACTCGAGATAATGTTAGAAATTTTCATATTCTTCGAGATATTTTACCTTCGCTTCATTTTTTTTTTTGCTTGCTTTATTTCTTTTCTTATTTTTTTTTTCTTAATATCCATACCAACGTTCATGGGATAATCGATGATTCATTTACGTAATGATGTGTTGTTGATTTTTTCTTCTTCCTTTTTTTTTTTTTTTTTTGTATTTTTTCAGAAGAAGCAATGTATTACGAGATGGAATGGTTTAAAGAAAACGAATGGAAATTACGTGAGTGTATTATGCGCATTGTTATTTAACGTGAATTCATTTGTTTTCATTTCAATCATTTCTCCTTATTATTTATATTTTCGGTTAAATATTTATGAAAGAATTTTTCCATGAAACGTTTGGTATAACGTAAACATCGTGATAATAAACAAAGAACGTTTAGTTCGTTTTCGAATCTTGTGACGAGTAAACGTATCTTTCGGTACTAGTTTATTTAATATATATTTCTATATATTTAATTAATTAATTAATTAACGTAAGTATATTGTTAACAATATTATAGAACAGTTTATAATTTCGTTACTCGAATAGATGTAATTAACAAAGCGTGATATATATAATTAATTATTTAATTTTTTCATAATTTTTAAATATGTAATATCAAATTCCTGTATATATTGTCAACACATTGAACACCGATCTTGCGTTATTACAATATGTATAAGCATGTTTTAAATTGTTATTATAACAATTAACAACTCGTTATTATTTATTCACTTTTCTGCATTATGTCTAATTTCTAACGAAACATAAAATAATGTTTTGTACGTAAAATCAAATGAACGATCCTTTTGTAAAAATTCATTTAAAAATCAATATCCGTTTCTTCGTAAGAGAGAATGCAATGTGAACGCCAATGTTTTAACAATATATACAAATTGTTTATAATTTCGTTATCGAACATAAGCACATTTCAAAGAGTGATCCTTTCTTTATATACGTTACACGTATTTAATGTACGTTACACGCGTATATTGTTAACAAAAATATTGGAATAAAATTAAATATAATACTGAGAGAGACAGATAGACAGAAAAAGATTGAAAGAAAGAGAGAGAGAGAGAGAGAGAGAGAGAAAGAGAGAAAGAAAAATAGGAAGGAGACGATTTTTCTCTTTTATATTCGGAAGGATGTCGTAAAAAATTCTCAAGTACCTTTCGTGAGTTTATCACGAAGATTCTGAAGCACCCGACCGATCCATTCTTCTTGCTCACTCACGTTCACTTCGACGTTTTTTCTTCGGCGAAGAGAAATGTCGATCTTTCAACGGTTCCTTTATGGAAGAAAATGCAGAATCTCGGAAAACAGAGAAGAAAAGATAAGAAAAGAAAGGAAAAGAAAAAGAATAAGAGAGAATGAAAAAGTAAAGTAAAGAAAAGCTAAAAACAAGGGGAAGAAAACTAGGCTGCTTTTCTTAGAACTCATGTGTCTATGTATGAGTTTATATATGTATTATATGTATATGTGTTTAGATGAATATATAAATATGTATACGTAGTTTTGAGTGTGTCAGAAAAAGAGACAGACAGATAGATATATAGATAGATAGATAGTTACATACATAGATAGATAGAAAGATAGATAGTTAGATAGAGAAAACCTTTTGCGTAGGATGAACGGTGAGAAACGAAGAATACTACTTTGCAAAGATACTACTCGTGCGATCTACTCAGCCAAATTAGAACCTAAGTAATCAACCGAAGTTGCTTAAACTCATTCATGCATGCCGAAGCAAACGAACGAGTAGTAATAGGTGTGTATTTCTCACCATGATACGTCTTTCCATATATTTAGATATATTTACATATATATATATATTTATTTACTTGTGTAAGTAATTTATACATAAATGAACGAAGAGATGTTAATCATGGCCGTTCATTATGTTAAATAATGTGCATACGAAATGATTTAATATTTTGGAAATTTCCTTTTTAAAATATTTACGTATATTAATACATATATATATATATTTTATTCTCTATTTTATTTTATTTTATGTGTTCGTCTCTTTATTTTCTATCTTTTTTTATTTATTGTATTTGGCTGATGAAATATCAAGAATTCAATCGATGAATATTTATTTGTAAGGTTTCTCGATGACGTAGCTATTTTTTTGTTGATTAACCATCATTGAATTTTCCTAGCTCGCTTGATTCGCGTCAGTTTTATTTTGTTCAAACTGGAGAAATGAATTGTACGAAAAGTTGTGGCCTAGATTTTCTTTTCTAAGCATCGGTTTTCTCTTGTCAAATAATGACAAGTATGAAAAATCGTTATGTTTTAATGTTGATCAAGAAATATTTTAATGATTGGCGGAGAGAGAACGAAGAAAAAAGAAAAAGATAGATTTATAAATAGAAATTATATTTGGAAAGATTTATAAAAGGTTTAGAAAATGGAAATAGTATATTTCTCGAGTAAGCACAGCAGGAGAAATGTAATATAAAAGGTGTATCGTTTTTGTTAGAAGATTGTAAAAGAAAATCTCGGAATTCTTGAGAGGAGAAAATTTTCTTCGAATTTCTATTAATTTGTAATAGTAGTAGTAGTAGGTAGTAGTAGTAGGTAGTAGTATAATTATCTTTACGAGCAAATCACGTAGAAGGAATAACGTTTAATTAACTATTTACAAAATGTAATTTCATTTACCTTTCGCGTAGAAAAGGAATTATTAATTGGAAACGAGAGTTGAAATTATATTCGTATATAATTAGAAGAGTAAATATAATATTATATATTATTTTGCGAATAAATCTCGTGACTTTGACGCAAAGAGATTCGTAGAACACGCACGGTTAACTCTTGTAATAATAATATCATACATTCGCGTATTACGATATTTTATTGAAAATCTAAGGCAAAATTTATCGTACGTATAATTGTAAAAAAAAAATCGTTTACAGTTTTACAAATTGTAAGTGCATTGTAATCGTGTTTACGTATGTAAACATAAACGCGTATACAATAATAATACACGTAGAATTAAATCGTAATATGTTTGATGCAAGGTGAATTGTTAAATGGTTTAGAAATGATATTCTATGTTAGTCGTCCAGTTATAGAATATTTGTCGTAATTAAGCAGGAAATTCCTTTGACGTTTATTATACCAGTTATCTCATGTTAGGCTTAAAATTCATGAAGTGAATTCGTGCGAGAGCAATTAGAAATGTTAATAGTTGCATAAGCGAGATCGAACGAGCTCGATAATGAGTTAGATTAACGTGAAAAAGTGGGTTCAACGATCTTGTTTTAAAAAGGGGGAGGTTGTTCTCATTATTATCCAATATTACTACGAACAATTATACTTAATCATACTTTGCGTTAACTTTCTATGTATTTTTTTCTTCTTCTTTTTTTTTTAAGGAGAAAGGGAAGGGATTATTTTATTTTTCTTTTCTTTCCTTGGATATATATTTTTTTTCTTTTTTCTTTAATAGGAAGGGGATCGTGCGAACATAGTAACGAGCATTAAATCGATTAAGTGCCTAGACGTCCAGTATCACGTACAAACGAAGACCGATCGAGTCGCGTATCACTCAATTATCGTTGTGTCTCACACGAATGAACGATGAAGGAAGGCGAGAATGTTTAAATCTTAAGATTACGTCTCACGTAAGTTTGAAAATACGAGCTAACGACGATACGTGTTAGGTTTCATTTTGATTTATTTCTATGTGTTGGTGTAAAAGTAACTTTTAAAATTATACACCCTTGCGAGATTATAATAAGAATATTTTTTAAATTTCACCCATGTTATTTGTATTTTTTGTTTTATAGTTTAAACGAACAAAAATTAACATTCAGTTTTGTTTAATTATAGAATAGAATTCTTTTTTTTAAATAATTATCACAATTTTTAATGTTATTGAGAATGATTTAAAGATTATTATTGAGATAGTTGCTAAAACATTTTGATTTATGTTAATTCATTTTAATATTATATATTTAAATTCTAATAGAAATATTTTCTAAATTTTATATTATATATCTTATTTTATTACCCTTTGAACAAAAATAATGTTAATACTTTTTAATATATTCTTTTCCTTATATAATTATAGAATATAATAATGAAATGAAAATTTTAATATACATGTTATTGATAGTTGTTGAAAAAAAAAAAAAAAACTACAACAAAAATAAGTAAAAGAAGGGAGATAATGTAAACTCAAATGTTTACCCACCGCAAGAATTTTCTTCGTAGACAAAAGCATTGGTGGTTAGTGGTTAGCGTTTCCTTATCCTTGTTGTAAAACTTTAAAAGGTCTTCTCGCTTTTAATTTGATTGCATGCTTTTACCATAATTAAGTACAATGTATCTACACGTAAGTAACGAAGTAGATATTCTCTATTCTACGCTCGATAAACTTTTTATTCCGCCCGATTTACCATACCTACTCAGTCCTATCTTTTTACTCTCTGTCTCTCTTTCTTTCTCTCTCTCTCTCTTTGATTCTTCTTTTTTTTCTCTATTTTTACTTTATTTTTCTTTTACTCGTCTTTCTTCGCTGTTATATTCAACAACGGTTTTCATTTCTTCCATTCCATATATTTACAATGCTCGCAACACAATACGAGATTCATCGAAATCTTATGGTGGATATGATTTTCCACATATAACTCATTAATATTGTAAATATATATATATTATTTATAGAAGAATAAAAGTATAAAAGATACTTTAATATCGTTAAGAGTTTTGATAAATACGAGAGACACAAAGTAAATCTTGTAAGAATATCACTAAAGTATATCCCCCATCATAACGTTTGTCGTCGTATTTATCCTTCCCATAGAAGAACTCATATATTCCATTCTCTCAAAGTTTGCCAAGAGCAAATTTTAACTATAGTTCTTCTTCCTAAACCAAGTATCTTTGTTTATCCTAACAAAGTGTTATATATATATATATATATATCTTATAGTTAGAATCGAAGTTATAGTTATAGTATAGTTAGAAAATTTTAAATAATATTATTACTAAGTTTAATCTTAGGGATATTTTTTTGGACAGGTTTAAATTAGATGAACAATCTATTTATAAGTTGAACGATCGAGGTAAAATAACGCTATTAATTGTAAGTTTTTTTGTATTTGTATAAGTAATAATATGTCATAATAAAAAATTTTAGTTGCTGAGGAAGTCCCAAATATAGGGACGAAAGATTAAACTTAGTAATAATATTAGAAAAATTTTGGATAAGAAAATTTATTATATTAACATTTTAAATAATATTCGATGCTAAAATATTCGGCCAAGCATGTTGAAAAGAATTACATATAAACGAATGATTGAAATTTAAAATAAAATTATAAACGAACGGATTTCAAAAAGGCAAACGAAAAGGGAGAAAAAAAAAAAAAAAAAAAAAGAAAACAACAGAAAAATAAGACAAAGTTAACTAACGAACTGTGGTAAAACATATTATTGTCGCGTGTCTTTGTTTGGAGAAAGAAAAAAAAGAAACAACAACAAAAAAAAGGAAAATCGAAAAAAAAAAAAGTAAAAGAGAAGAAGAGTTGACAATTTGGACAGTGTTGATTGAAATCGTTGCAAAGCTTGTTGCTACCACAGGGGGGTTATGTCCCTTTGACAAGACGGGTTTTTCGGTTTGGTGGATAGGATACGAAACGAACGAAAAGACAAACGTTTCTATTCTCGAAAGCGTCAAGAGGTAAAAGGCATCGAAAACGTTACTCGCTAGGTTGTCCGTTGTTACAATGTGAAAACGTTTACGGATCGCAAACCATTGCTTGATTGTTACAAGCGTGCAATGCTAAGGACCAAGACGAGTAGTAGTCGAGAGTAAAGTAGCTGGAAACAGAAAGAGACAAAGAGAGAGAAAGAGAATTCTCGAGAGACAAGAGAAAGCAAAGAGCCCGGAGAAATGGTGTCGCAAACAATCTCGAATAGATATTTTACAATAATCAGAAAATTTAGTTGAATTGGGGAAAAGAATTAATATGTATGTTTTCCTTTTTTTTTTTT
>NW_014569697.1:106573-125573 GCF_001313835.1 Polistes canadensis | reverse complement strand
AATATAATTATATAAGTATAATTTTTGATTACATACGTGTATAATATGTGTTTCTTTTTCTTAAAAATAATTAGAAAAATATTATATATTCCACATAAAAAAAATTTTATATATATTCAATTACGATTGTGTCATATAATTTTTGTTACAGGGATGCATAGTGTGTTTCTTTTTCTTAGAAATAATTAGAAAAATATTATATTTCATAATATGTCTCCTATTCTCAATTACGATTGTCATATAATTTTGGTTACATTCAAAATAAAATTACGTAGTATATATTTTCTGTTTAGAAAAATTTATTATGCAAATATTACTTTTCATATAATTCTTTTAATAATCATGATAACATTGTCATATTTAATTCTTATATTGTATTAAAAATATAACAACATAAAGTCGTTTTGTTTGCATGGTTATTATCATTTATAACTCTTCTTCGTTTAATTGACAGCTTGTCAATTTCAGATGCAAGAAAATATGTTCATCTGGAATTCTTTCCCTTCTCATTCTCTCTCGAGGATACTTCGCGAAAGAAACGAGAACATCGAGCTTGACGTTATTGATGTTTTATTATTATTATTATTATATATATATATACACATACACGCACATATATACATATATAAATTATTCGATCGTTTTTCACGGAAAAATCTACCACGTTTTCGTGCACTTGACAATTACAAAAAAAAATATTATACATATATAATATATATATATATATATTTCACCATGGGATAAATATAATAAATCATGTTGGTTGTTTCGGGTGTTATAAATAACGCGATATAATACCTGACACATCTCGCGTTGTTTTATTTTTTTTTAATTTAATATAATCATTCTCGTAAATAAATAATCATATACGTTATAAGAACATATTATAATCCTTTATAATCATTCCTTTTTCTTTTCTTTTGTTTATTGTTTCGTTTGATTTTCAAGAGTTTAGTTGTTAACGTCAAAGATATCCGATCGTTTTAAATATCGATTAAATATATACCTGTCTGTGTGTGTGTGTGTGAGTATATAATATCCATTAAATAATTGCGTGTACGATTTTCTATGTTGGTTAGTTGGAAAAAAAACGTTAGGTACACTTTGGTACGTGTAATGATTTCCACGAAATTGCCTGTTGCAAAACGTAGTAATTACAGAGAGTTGAAGGGAGTAACAGGTGACGTTTTTCCGATATCGTTGATCTATCGTCGAAGTTGCATCGCTATTTTTACGACCTAACAAAACGATGTCGAATACAGCGGAGCCCCACTATTTTACCTCAATCACGTTTATCGACTGACGAGTCGTTACCCAAATATCGTAGCGTTTCGTTATAACAATTCTTCCACCATTCTGCCTCCCTCCTCCTCCTCCTCCTCCTCCTCCTTTTTTTTTTTTCTTTTATTTTTCTATTTTTCCTCTCCCTTCTTTCCATTTATATTTTTGACTTTTTAATATACAACTATATCTACGTTACGTTGTTTGGTCAATAAAATACACTAGCGAGATGACTTTTAATATTTCTTTTGTTCTTTTATTTTTTTTCTATTTCTCTCACTCTCTCACTCTTGAAAAGAAAAATTCGACGTTCGAACGAAGAAGAATTTTGTCATCGTTTCGGGTTTAATCATTAATTTTAGGTTTTGTTCGTTTCTCTCCACATTCTTTTTGTCAATAACACAAGTATAGTAATTGATATTCATTTTTGTATATATTTAAATAAATATCTTCGAATATTTTATATTTGATCGGAGATAATATTTTACTAATGAATATAATTTTTGTGAATGATTTGTTTTTGTCAGAACAATTTGTTATTCGAATAAAGAAAAATCATGTTTCTTCGTTCGATTTATTCATTAATTATATTTATCGTTCTTTCTATTTTTGTTAATAATACGTATATAACACAATTGATTTTCATTTCTTAAGTATTTACGTAGTATGTCGTATATTTGACCAGAAAATATTTTGGCACGGTTACAAAGCTTCGTAGCTTTCTCGTAGAAACATCGACGCGTGTACTGTTTCGTTTCCCAACCGAGAGGGAACATTATCTATTCGTTTTTCAGGAACAATCAACGAAAGTCCTGCTTTTCGGAGTTTCCGACATTTAATGAATGCAGTCTAACAGACAACACACCGCTCTTGGTCTGCTTGCTTTGTACTAGTGCCAAGAAAAATCACTAGAGCGTTGGTCAAATGCAAGTGGCAAAAGATAAAAGTCAAAAGATAAAATGGAAAAGAGATTAAAAAGAGGAAAAAAAGGAAAAAGCTAAAAATACAAAAAGAAAAACATATATAAACGAGACCCAAAAATAAAAGAGAAAAAAAAAAAGGGTTAAAAAAGATGAAAACGAACAAAGGTACTCTGCTGGACCTTTTCATGCTTCCTGTAACAAATAGAAAACATATATATACACACTTAAACGCGATAACGTTAATTAAAAAAGTATCCATTGTTGATGTTACTTTTATAACATATTATTTTATATGCTTCAAACTTTTCTAAACAAATTTTATATTCCTTCTTTAATACGATTAAAAGTACACCATTAAATATAAATATATATTTACTAACGTGAATTTTTTTTCTACAAAATGATATGTAATATCTCAAAAATATGTACAAATCTTAGTTGTTCGTGTTTAAAGAATTCGTGTTTTCTCTGTTTCTGTCTGAGATATTTCACGCTGGTGGTTAATATTAAACAATACTTAATTTTAAAATGAAAAATTAATAAATATCTCATAGAAAAATAATCAAGAGAGAATCACAATAGATTTATATATTAGAAATAATTTTGGAAAAATCTAATATACAAATCTTAGTTGTTCGCTGGAAGAATTCATGCAACTCTCCCTTGTTGTCTCAGATATAAAACAATACTTAATTTTAAAATAAAAAATTGATTATTATCTTATAGAAAAATAATCAAGAATCAATAGATTTATATATTAGAAATAATTTTGGAAAAATATAATATACAAATCTCAATTGTTTGTTAAAAGAATTCATGCAACTCTCCCTTGTTGTCTCAGATATAAAACACTACTTAATTTTAAAATGAAAAATTGATTAATATCTTATAGAAAAATAATCAAAAGAGAATCACAATATATTTATATATTAGAAATAATTTTGGAAAAATATAATATAGAAATCTGAGTTGTTCGTGTTGAAAGAATTCGTGTTTTCCCCAATTTTGTCTGAGGTATTTCACGCTGGTGGTTGATGTTTACGTGCCGGTGCGTTCGTGTAAGGCGTTATCGGGTTACCGACAGCAACGAGCTCGATGTTGTACGCAGAGGGTGTGGCGGAGGGAGGTGTTAAGGGGTTGAGAGCGCGAGTTTGCGATCGGTCAGCGAGATAATCGCATTGTTGCGTCCGTAGAGGGTAGACAAAGGGAGGGAAGGGAGAAATCAAGCTCATAAAGTAACCACGATGAGATCATCTGCGTTATCTTAATTCGACGTTACGCGTTTCCCTAGCACGGACTTGAAGCTTATTTCTTTGACAAATTAAAGGGATTAACAAGGAACCAACGACAGGGAACCCTAACTCGAACAATCAACTACCTACTTTCATTCCACGACGTTATAATCTATTCTATTTCTAAATAGGAAACATATATTTTCACTATACTGATTACCCATTTTCTAATTTAAATCAATCTTTAATTGTTTGCTTGGTAATTATAATGTTGTTTGAGATATGTTTTCTTTTATATAAAAGGTATATTACGTATAAGTTGGGATAATTAAAGTAATTATAGTGATTATTATAATTCAGGTTTTTTGGTTTCTCATGTATCAACTGCTTTAATTTATTCTTTGATATTTTAATCTATTCTATTTTTCTAAATAGGAAACTTTAAATTTTCACTCTACTGATTAACCATTCTTTAATTTAGATCAATCTTTAATTATTTCCTTGGTAATTATAATGTTGTTTGAGATATGTTTTCTTTTATATAAAAGGTATATTAGGTATAAGTTGAGATAATTAAAATAATTATAATGATTATTATTATTCAAGATTTTTGGTTTCTCATGTATCAACTGCTTTAATTTATTCTTTGATATTTTAATCTATTCTACTTCTCTAAATAGGAAACTTACACTTTCACTCTACTGATTAACCATTCTTTAATTTAGATCAATCTTTAATTATTTCCTTGGTAATTATAATGTTGTTTGAGATATGTTTTCTTTTATATAAAAGGTATATTACGTATAAGTTGGGATAATTAAAATAATTATAATGATTATTATAATTCAGGTTTTTTGGTTTCTCATGTATCAACTGCTTTAATTTATTCTTTGATATTTTAATCTATTCTACTTCTCTAAATAGGAAACTTACACTTTCACTCTACTGATTATACATTTTTTATTTTAGATCAATTTATAATTGTTTGCTTGATAATTTTAATGTTGTTTGATAATTCTTTTTTTTAAAGATATATATTAGGTATAAGTAGGGATAATTAAAATAATTATCGTGATTATTATTATTAAAGATTTTTTATATCCAATGTATCAACTAATTTAATTTATTCTTTGACAGTTTAATCTATTCTACTTCTGAATAGGAATTTTCATTTTCACTCAAACCGTTTAAGCATTCCTTTCTTTAGTTCAATAGACATCAAACTTTGTTTTACTGAATCTTGGAATTCCACCCAACATTCTCAAGGATTTCACAAATTGTTATCTAGGTATGTTCATTTTTCTCGTTTGAAAAGTATCATCTCAAAAAACTGATATTATATAATCAAAAATATTTATTACCATTAGAAATAGCGCAAAAAGTGACGAATAAAATTTTAAACAAATTACAAACTCGTAAATGGGGATTTTTGTTTATTTGAATAATTAAATTTGCTGAGATTGGAAATAAACAAAAAAGAACAAAAAACATAGAGAAGAAGAGAGATAAAGAGAGAGAGAGAGAGAGAGAGATAGAAAGAAATCATAGAGAAAAAAAATGTTACCAACCGTACAGTGAAAAGTCATCGAAATCACAAAATTCTCTCGGATAGTGCCTTTCGTTATGACGTACCGTTTTGTATAAACAACGAGACAAAAAAAGGAAAATAAAAAAAAAGATAAAAGAATCGAATGCATAAAAAGTTCGCAAGCATTTAAACAAGCGTATTTTTAGAACATGTCCCAACTCTCGTTTCATGGATTCAAACGTCGAAATTTTCTGTCGAATTTCTATTTCGTTTGATCGACGATATAGTAGATAAAAATTGCTTGTGTGCGGTAGTAGGTAAAATAAAATAAAATAAAATAAAAGTAAAAAATAAAAAATAAAAAATAAAATAGAAAACAAATAGATCAACAAACAAAAAAAAAAAAAAAGTAACGAACCTCTATGACAGAATAGGCTCTCACAGTTATTGCATTTCCTTTTTTTTTCTTTCTTTTCGAAATATTGAAAACAATTTAAGCGTGCACACATATTTTTGTTCTTTTCTTTTTTCATTTCGTCTCCAAATTAATTATATATATATATAAAAAATAAAATTATATCACGTTCCATTCTTTTCAACAAATTTTCCGAATGCATTTCAATCAAAATAATTAATATTAGGTCGATTCGTAAAAGTATTATAACTTCCTATACAACTAAATATGACGAAAATACATAATAAATGTGAATATATAATTTTAATTTAATTATTTAATAAAAGAAAAATAAATGTTTGATAAAAAGATAAAAAAAAAAGTTACTCATTGGCTCGACCTAACAACGTCACACACACACATATATATCTCAAAAAGAAAGATTTTAATAATATAATAAATAATATAATTGGTTGCCTTCAGAAATGAAGAGAAAAAAAAAAAGAAATAAAATGAAATAATTGAATGAAATTCTGAAATAGGAGGAAAAAAGAGATTGGGATAGCAGACAAATAACCAAATGAATTAAATTATTGTTAAAATAATTCTCTCGAATATGTATAATATAATATTAATAATATATAATATAAATTGAATAATAATATATAGAATTGTGTTTGATTAATCGTAGTTCATTTATCTATGGTTATCCCATAGATGACATGGGGGTATTAAGAAGAGTAATATGTATAGTTAGGTCTCTTGCTGGGTGGATTTGTAATAGGTTTTACGAGCCGAATCCGGCAAATGAACGATACAGTAAGACGTATCGCAGTCAGATAGCAGATAGCAGATATACGTCCGACAGGGTTTGTAATGGATACACGTCCGGTCTCTGCTTATCTCACAACGCCCGCAACGGCCGCAGGTGAATCTCGTAATCGGATTATCCGTCGTATATATTCGTTAGAATGTTATTCCAAAAATGTTTTTTTTTATTATTATTATTATTGTTATTACGAGACTGTTATAATGCGGTAACAAGAAAGTAATTTTATCTAATTTTTTTTCTGTGTGTAGATGATCTATGTATCAATTTAATTTTGCATTTCTGTTTTTTTTTTTTTTTAATCGTATAAAATAATTTTATTTCAATTATTATTACGAATATTTCGATAATCGGATAAACTCTGTGGGATCGTTGTTTTTTTTTTTCTGTATTATTATTAACGAATGATATTAACAAAAATTATATTTTATATATATATATTCGAATGATTTATATGTATTATATATATATATATATAAATCTTGACCAAAATCGCGTATATACGTGTAAAAACATTTCACGTATTCGCGAAATGAAAATGTTCATAAAACTAATCGGAAAAATATGCATTAAATGGTCCCACAAGCAGCATGTTACTCGTAATTTGTACGATAAAGCGTCCGATGGATCTTTTTAGCGTAATATCGATTGTGAATTGGATGGTTGGGGGATTAAAATGTTTTAATCTCTTTCTCTCTTTCTCTCTCTCCCTTTACAATAAATCCAGAAATGAATTGCGAGAATTATTATGCAATCGTTATATCGTACGTATAACGAACCATTCGAGTTCGACCATACGAGTAATTTTGATAAGAATTTATCGATCATTTTATATAGAGAAAACACATCTGCGTACACGAACCTTTTTTTTTTTTTGTAGATTATGTTTTACTCGCAGAGGTTACAAACGCGATATAAAATAATTGACTTTTATATATATTCATATTTTCAATAATATAAAGTAAATAACAAATAATTGTTATCATTTAAATAGTTTCGATATGAATCAATGAATGCAACGAATGTAAGAGAATGTTGAAAATGATGAGTAGAGGATGCAATACATTATCAAGAGTTGCAATTTATATACGATATCTTTTAAACAAATTTATTATTTATTTATAAAGTAATCATACATCTGTTATTTTTCGAAATAAAACTTTTCATTATTTTCTACAACGTTAGGCACACCATTCTATCAATTTCAAAATTATTTTGATGCAATTCATTGAATACCAATGCACCAAATTATTAACTGTTACATATCAAATATTTCATTATTTTAATAAAATATATAATGAGAGATTTTGTTTTTCAAAGAATAGGTTTTATCACAAAACACGTTTAAATAAAAACGTAAGTTATTTGTTATGACCCAATCATAATTATATTAAAAACTTGAAAAATTTCACTTCTTAACAATTGTAATTAAGATAACAAAATATTCTTTAATAACTAACAATAATATCATATTTATTCCATGAAAATGTACAAAAATCAGAAAATATCGTTTCCTAAGAAATGAATATAACAGCATTGATTGCTGGTCGATTAGAATAATAATATTAATAATAATAAATGTAACAGTATAATTGCTAATAATAATTTTATAATAATTTATAATAATATAATTAATAATAATTGTATTTTTGAACGAGATAAACAACTAATTGATTAATAATAATAATCATCATTTTAAAATCTAAACTCTGCTAAAATGAAAAGAACAAATTCTATTTTCCGATATAATCAAACAAAAAAAAAAAAAGAAAATTACACACACATAAAATGGAATAGTGGTAAAAGAAGAAAAAGAGATATATGATAGAAAAAGAATGGGAATGAAAATATGATCGAAGTTAAAGTATAAGGAACAGAGTGAATTTTCGTGTAGAAAGAAAGAGAGACAGAAATAGAGAGAGAGAAAGATAGAAAGAGAGAGACAGTTGTTAAAACGTTCCTTTTATTTGGTCGTGTGTTAATGCACGAGAGAAAAGGCAAGTGTAGGCCAACGTTGAGAGTAGACACGTCGTCGTGTCGTGTCGTAGTCGTAGTCGTAGTCGTAGTCGTAGTCGTAGTAGTCGTCGGGGTGTCTGGAAGGGAAATATCGGCCATTGTTGGCCTCCGGCAATTGGACATGAGAGAAAGAGAGAGAAAGAGAAAGAGAAAGAGAGAGGAAGAGATGGACAGATGGACAGATGGATTTGGAACAAGGGAGTAGTGAGAAAACGTGAAAAAGAGATAGAGATAGAAATGGAGATAGGATATATAGTTAGACGAATGAGTGAGTGAGTGAAAAAGAAAAGAAAAGAAAAGAAAATAAAGTAAAGAGAAAGAAGGGGATATAGCAGACGATGCCAGGGGTTGGTTGATGGGGGACGACATCGTAAAGCGAATGACGTCACGTCGTCATCGCGAATGCCCAGCCGACGCCCTGGTCTGGCTCGAAGCATTGCTAAAAGGAAGAAAAAATAAACCCCTACCATAGAATGAGAGAGAGAGAGATAGAGATAGAGATAGAGAGAGAGAGATAGAGAGATAGAAAGTCACATCTCTTGTTCCAAAAATTCGTGACGACGACTACTACTACTACTACTACGAGGAGGAGGAGGAGGAGGGGGAGGAGGGGGAGGAGGTGGACGAGAACAAGGACAACGACGTTTGATTGACGAATCGTCGAGAAGATGTCGAAATAGGAACATCGGCTGCGGACAAACATTTTTATTCGCAAATAAAGTCTCTTTGACGTGAGCTACGAAATTGAACCGATCACCGTTCTCTTTTAGTTTCAGTTTTTTGTTACTCTTTTTTTTTGTTTTGGGTTATATTTTTGTCATGTTATTTTTTCTGTTTTTGTTGTTTTATCGGGGGAAAGGGATTATTTGTTTGGTCCTTTTTTTATTTTATTTTCGTTTCATTTTTTTTGGACGATTTTAAAAAATTTCATTTTCGTCGTTGTTGTTCCTTTTTTTCTTTTTTTTTTTACGTTCATATTTCTATACCGTTAGAAACGTAAAGTATTTTTCATCTTTCAAAACGTACTGCGTGTCTCTATCAATAGTTATATAGTTTATTATTATAGTATTATTGTGAAAAAGGAAAAGAGAGAGAAATATAGGAGAGGATGATTGCACAATTAAATAATTGTATTATTAAATTATTCATTTAATACGTAATCTCTCTCTCTCTCTCGTCTAATTGCACGATTTATTATTTAAAAGGTTTATTTATTTATTAATATAATTGATTTTGCATAATGTTCGACTCGATTTAACGCGTATACATTTTAATTAACAAACTCGTCAAATTTGATATTTGTTTTGTTTAAATGATCTTCGAATTTTTTTAACGAAAAATTTCTTCGACTTCATTTATTTTATACACGATTTAACATAAGAAGTATTTAATTCTTTCGTTTTGTTGAATTAATAATTTTATATATTTTATATATATATTTTATATATAAAATATAATACAAAAAACACACACGTAGAATTTTCGTTGAATTTAGAAATATCACGAAGAACTTATGTTCTTGATATTATTTTTTTTTCTCTCTCTCTTTTTTTCAACGAAAGATTCAAACGTTGAGACAATATTTAACAAAATAAATCATCCCAGTGAAATAATTAAATATCTCCGTTTTTATTTGACGTGAATCTTAATAACGACGACGACGACGACGACGACGACACGCCCCATTTTCTTTACTTACAGTCGTTAAAACTAAGAACAAGAAGAAGAAGAAGAAGAAGAAGAGAAAGAAAACAGGGGAGAAAACGTGAACATCTTAACGTTTTTATATCGTTGAATAATTTTAACGACGACCGATTGCAACAATTAATTTTCCTTAATTTATGGTTAACCATAGAACAACAACAACAACAACAACACGATATTATCTTCGATGATTATTAGGAGAAAAAACAAATAAAGAAAACAAAGACGAAAAAAAAACAGCAACAAAAGAACAGAAAAATCCAACAGAAGGGTGCAACGTTCTCCGTGTCTGAACTTAGGGGGATGAAAGGCACGCTAAAGGGGGAGGAGTGGGTGGGTGGTGGTGGTGGTGGTGGTCTTTCACTGCCAACAACACAACGCCGCGAGCCATAAAATGCCGTGATTCTGCTAGACGACATATCCCACTATGCGTTAAAAAAAAAGGAACAACAATGGAACCAAACGAATATTCTATCTTTTTCTTTCTCATTCTTCCAGTCTGTTTGTATGCCAGAATTGCTGAATACATCTTCTCTCTCTCTTTCTCTTTTTATCTCTCTCTTTTTCTATTTTTCTTTCTTTCTTGATTTCTCCTATTCTCTTATTCACATATTTTCTATTTCTTTTTCTTCTTTTCTATTATTCAAGTTAGTTGTTCATTTTATTCTCTTATACATATACATATATATATATATAAATTTTTGTAAGGAGTATAGCATAAAATTATAAACCCCTTTGAAATATTTCGATCGTCTTTGGATAGGTTCTCGCTAGTTTAAGGAATAAAAAATGTGAGAAATTACCATCCAGTTGACTTTTTTTCTCATTAACATTTCATCGAATCGATTCGGCTTTCACCTGGCTCACAAATTTACGCATTCTCTGTGTATACGTATGTGTGTGTGTATGTGTGTGTGTGTTTTCTCTCTCTCTCTTACCTCTCTACCTCTTTTTACTCTCTCACTCTCTTTCTTTATTTCTCTCTCGTTTTCTCTATACTTGTTCGTATAGTGTTAGCTTTTCAATGGTATTTCTTGTTAGCATGAAATATTAATAAATACGGTTAACGGACGGTGTTTTACAATAAATTACAACACACCCTAGCACAATCTTTGTTTGCTTTTATAAAATCAAGAAACTCAATTAATTTAAGAAAAAAGAAGCGAAAAAAAAAGAAAAGAAAACGAACGTGTTCCTTTTAATCGAAGATTTCATTATTCTACGGTTAAAATTTGTATTTCGAAAATTTCTTCGCCTTCGTTAAAGAATAAAAGGAAACAATCGTTTCCAATTCTTATTATTTTAAAAAAAAAAAAGAAAAGAAGTTTTCACATAGAACCTGATACATTTCTAAAGATACATTTTTCACCAACATTTTCTTCGTATACGTTGTATACGATAATTGTTTATCGAATTATTGTTCAATTTTTCGTTTGATTTCATTTTATCGAAACAAATGGTCAATCTAGTTTTTTAATAGATCGAATATATATGTAACAATTGTCCATAATAATAATAAAGATCATACTCCTGACAACACAACTAAAAGATATCTTCTATAATATAATATCACATTTCAAAAGCTTTATGTAAAAAGATCTAGTGGAAAAGGACATTCGTGTTTCGTCGAAAGAGAAAGAAATAAACATGGAAAATACGACTAAATAAATCTGGTGTTGGTTCAAAAGGGAAAAAGGGAATGGGTTAAATGGCGAAGAAGAAGAAGAAGAATAAGAAGAAGGAGAAGATATTCGCGTTAAGAAGAAACGAATTAAATCTCGTCGTTTTCTTACTTGGATGAAGAAAGACAGACATACAGAAATACAGAAAGAAAGAAAGAGAGAGAAAGAGAGTGATATATATAAAATGAGTGAAATAGAATGAGATAGCATAAGATAGAATGAAAGAGAATGAGAAAGATAGAAAGATAGAGAGAGAAAGAGAAGGAGAGAGAAATAGGTTTTGAAAATGGGGTGGAAGGCGAGTGGGATGGTAAATGGCCGAGGAGAGAAATTTCACGCGAATCTTAGCAATGGCAAGTCTCGTAAGCGATAATATACAAGGCTTAATGCCAGGACCATCAAGGAGAAGAGACGTTCAGACTAAAAGGAGAGAACGGTGGTGCCTCTAGCTAGACGAAAGTCTCAACACCAATAGCATCAACACCAGTATCACCTACTATTACTACTACTACTACTATTACTATTACTATTACTTGGTGATTCAGCTCGCCATAAGGGTTCAACAGCTTTCGTAATAGGGCAATGCTTCATCCCAGCACTTTCGACCTCTCCAGACCCTTTTCTGGACCTCTGAGAAGGACCAGGTCTCTCTCTCTCTCTCTCCCTCTCTCTCTTTCTCTATCTTTATCTTTCTCTTTCTCTCTTTCATCACTCAACAAACACTCTGTAACCTCCTACAATTCTCACACCTCAGCTCAGCTCAGCTCTGCTCACCTCACCTCACCTCACCCAACCTCGATCCCATCATTTTCTGAATCCATCTTAGCATTCGGTAATTTTATGCTTCGGCGGAGCGAGTTATGTTAAAATATCACCCCTGTCTTCTTACTTTATGGCTGACAATCCAGTCATTCGATTCGGTTATCTTTCATCGATATTCTAGAATTATATTAGAGATTTCTTTATCTTACTTTTCTTTTCTTATTATTTTTATCTTTGAGTATATATATATATATATTATGATATACGAGCACAGTCATTTGACTAAAATATTGAGTTCTTTTTTTTTCGTTATATTGTAATATAAGTAATAAATAATTTATTAACTTCTGTAAAGGATTGCGCGCTGTGTCATTTATATTTTTTGTTTGTTTATTTGACGTTTATACAAATAGACAAATATATATTGTTTGGAATAATATAAATTTAAAGTAGAAAAAGTTAGATATTGATCGCGAATGGTCAGATAATAAAATTAAATAAAATTGTTGCAAGTTTTTCGTTAATCGATTTGATTTATATACGTTATTAATTATATTAAAATTAAGAAAGAAGATTTTTTTAACGAAAGAAAAAAAAGAACTATATATATATTTAATATTTTATATTTAAACAAAAAAATTCGTATAGAAATTTGTGTCATTGTTACAAAACTATGTCGAAGTTAAACGAATATTTTCATTATTTTGTTAGAATTTGCTTTTCACAATAACGTCAGTATTCGAAATACAGAAGTCAAGCTTGAGTGGGAGTGGTTGGTAACGCGTTTAAATTAATTACTGAACGGGAAAACGTATTCACCAATCGAAATTCTGAACGTTGAACAGGGGGGAGGGGGGGGGGAGGGTGACGTTCAAACGATCTTGTTAAAGTTACAATAGTAACGGTTTACTTTTCATCGTTATGCGCGTTTTAATGAAATTACCGATGAGATAATTTTATCGAGATGAAGAACAAGATTTTTCGATAAATACAAAATGAATTGACATAAATCGAATAGAAAAATTGTTCATTTAAAAGTGGAATAAATAAAAATCCTGTATATCAATAAAAACCACCACACCACTACTATTACTATTATCACTATTACCACTATTACCATTGCAAGAAAATTATTCAACTTTTTCGAATAGCGATGAATAGAAAAGAGAAGAGAGAAGAATAAGAAAACAAAAAGAAAATAAAATGAAAAAAAGGAAAAATGGGAATTAGCAAGTATAATGCTATAAAAAATCTTCGTGAGATATATAAGTGTGCAAACAAAAAAGAGGAAATAAAATACTTTCTGTTATCGTATCTACGGTTGCTTGCGGAATAAAAAAAAGAAAAGGTATTCGAGTATGGTAAACAAGAGCTTGAAAATAACGAAATGTTGGAAGGTTACACATTAGTCCATGGCTTTTTCCAATGTAAAGATTACTTACTTGAACAAGGCAACGCGTTAATCCTGTTTACGTATCCTTCCTGTTATAATATCTTCGCTTTACTAAAGATCCTTTATTACATGTCCAATTTAAAGAAAGATTTGCATATTTTAAGCTTTTGCTCTATTAATTTTTTTCTTTCATATTCACACAGGAGTATGTTAAATGTTGAATTTAAGGGATATGTAAGAAACAAAGGGACAATGTTATATAAGTACAATATTACGTATCAAGTATTATTTTTAAAATATATATATCAAGTTGTTTTTTGGACTTAAAGTATAATTTTAAAGTATAATTAACACTTTGATGATTAGAAAAGAAATTGATTTATGGAGAATTTTATTAAACAAAAGCTATTAACACATATAATTTATATATATATAATCGTATCTCTCTTTTTATTTGTCTGTATTTTTTTAAATTAAAAATTACTTATATAAAAAACATGATCGAGTACGATAATTCTTCTTTAAAATTTCTTAATCGAAAAATATCAAAAAGATTTTTAATCCGTGTATTAATAGTTATCACACACGTGAATTTAGTAAAAAATTAATAATATTTATTAGGAAACATTGAAAACATTGATTATTCCAATCGATTTGAATAAAAGAAAATTCCTCATAAAAAAATCATTTGTATTATTTTAGCCATCAAAATATAATTATACCTTAACTACATAAAATCTTTAACACGGGAATATGAATAGAGAGAAATTGGTGAATGTTTTATCAATGGAATTAGCTAATTCTAATTAATAGTAAACGTTAGGAAACTATGCTAAGGTAACTGTTCTAACACTGATTGTTTTTAAGCTACTTACGAGAGGAAGATACTACAAAACAGGAATTACCTATACACGTTTTCTAAGTGTTTAGTAACTAACATCCATAGAATAGAATAGCATTCTACTCGAAAAATGAGCATGTTTTAATCGTTCTTAAACTATCGTAACTATCCCAAAAATACTTTATCGAATATTATATTCGAATATCTCTATATATCAATTTTATAAAAATACAAATTGAATTATTTTATCATTCTTCTTACGTAAGCATGTAAATGTGTGTATATTTTTTCTCTTTTCCATTAACAATTTAATTAGATCTATTAATTAATCTCATAAATAGGAAATAAAAAGAGAAAAGAAGAAGAAAAAAAAGAAAAAATATGTCTCGTTTACCTTAGGATGTATTTTTAAAGCTAAAACACTTTTAGAAAGGCTTGAAATACTTTAACAAAGCACTGTATCGTGTTCTAACGATAAAAGCATCAGCAGTAATTAACGTATTAACAACCACACTCTCTCTCTCTCTCTCTCTCTCACTCACTCTCTTTTTATCTTCACTTACTTGACAACATCGATCGATTATAAGCACGAGTTGCAACGTGCTAGATTGTAATTAGCTTCGTTTAATGACCTCGAGGGTATAAAGGTCAAAGACACTATATTATTTATAAGAAAATCTGTACAATTAACTTGCATACGAATTATCTTGATTTTAAACGAATAAAAACGAATCGCGATTCGATCAGGAAAAAAAAGAAAATCAACATATATTTTTATAATGAAATAAAATTTCTAATGAAATAAAATGGGGTGAAAGAGACAATTGGACACAAAAAAAAAAGAAAGAACAATCTATGCGTGACAAATCGAACGAATATTGTATGACGTTGTAATCCGTCGTTTTTTACCTTCCGTTTTATTACCTTCCCTTTCGAACTAGTACACGTACGGGATTCACCAAAAAAAAAGGGAGAGGAAGGGTGACATCGACGAACAAATGAACTGGCAAGATTGCAAAAAGAAAAGAAAAGAAAAGAAAAAAAAATAGAACAAAATGAGAGAGAAAGAGACAGGGGGATGGTTCAAAGGTTAGGGGGATGAATACTTTGGACTAGTCGATACAGAAAAATTCGGTAATTTTACGCTCCGACGAAGCGGATTTCTATGCTAAGAGAAAATTGGAACGAAGAGGAAGAAAAAGAAAATTAAAATGAAAGAAAAAGCAAAAAAAAAAAAGAAGAAAAAAGAAAAAGGAACACTAAAGAAAAGGAAAGGAATAGAAAACAAAACAACAACAACAACAACAACAAAAAATTCGATTTTGAAAACGTTCGCGATCTTGCACCGTTGATAAAAAAGACGCGAAAGAAAAAGAAGAAAATGCACAGAGATAGAGAGAGAGAGAAAAAAAAGAAGGATAAAGAAAAAAGGAAACGAAAACAAGGAAATAGATGAAAATAGAATGAACAAGGAAGGAGGAAATAGAAGACTGTGGAGGGAGGGAGGAGGGAAGGGGGGAGGGCCTTAGCGTTTTAAACGATGTCGCTTCCGACTCGTTAAAAAATCGATAACTCGTTTAGGGATATCAGACAACCGAGTCGATTACTAGTTCGTTGCGTTTGTTATATATTTCTTTTTTTTTTTTTTATGCAGCAGAGAATTCATTTGGGAGATCTCCCCGTAATCCCCGTTCCCTCTCAAGCCACCCAACATCCCTCACCACTCACACCCCTCAAGCCCCCCTTTCTATCTTTTTCTCTCTCTGGTTGCTGTTTTAGTTTTTTATTTTTATTTTTTTCGTTTTGTTCTGTTTTGCTTTGTCTCTCAATTTTGTTATCGTCGTGAAATCATTCTGTCTCTCTCTCCCTTCTCTTATTTTCTTTCCTTTTCATTTTTTTTCTCTATCGTTAGCGTTTAAGAATAAAGGGAGATCAAAAAGAGGGGATCGGGTGGGTGTGGGGGGTGGTTTGAGAATCGTCACGATACTCGAATTCTACCAAGGACGATTAAAACTAACGAGTAACGAAGGGAACGATGATAATAACCGATGAAAGGGAAGGTCGCGTTGTTACTCCCTAAACGACGTTCCATAGTTCGCTAGCAACATCCCCTTTGCAACCCTTCTCCCCTCACCCCACTACCCCGCCTTCTACTTCATTCCTTTCTTCACTCACATTTGCCCCCCTATTCTTTCTATCTTTCTCTTACTTGCAATTTATATATCGTTTTCTCTACGTTTCGTTTGTTTCTTATATTTCTTGTTTCTTTTTTTTTGTTTTTATCCACTTGCCAAGGAGGAGGTGGTGAGGTGGAGGAGGAGAGGGGGTTGGGATCACGATAATGATTAAATTCCTGTTTGAACTATTGAGAGAGAAAAAAAATGTAATTAGAGAGAGAGAGAGAGAGAGAGAAGGTAATGGTTTTATTTGTTTTTTACTTTAAATAATACGCATTGGTCTAATTAATTGTAAGATAGAAAGAATAAGGGTAACAGACAAACGTTCGAGAAACAAGGATGAAGTAGATTGTTATAGAAAAGTAGAAGTAGTAAAAGGTAGATGTAGACAGACGTAAGTAGAAATCGGAGAATAAGGGGAACAAATAAGAGTCGAAAGAAAAGTTGGAAATACGAGAATGAGGATAGAGAACATAGAGTGAAGTTCGATTTCCTACGATCGCTAGGACAAATCAATAAAATACTAAGAAAGAAATAGAGAAAGAGAGAGAGAGAAAGAAAGAGAAAGAAAAAGAAAGAGAAAGAGAAAGAGAAGAAACAAAGCTACACTTCCTGCATGTTTGTTCTTTTTACGTCTAGTACTTTACTTTTAAACACTATGCCATGTATCGTAAAAGAAAACATAATTGATCAAAAATAAGAATACAAAAGTTACATTATTGGACTGCTTTATTTTGGGGGGGGGGGAGTTTTTTTGTTATTAAACAATAGAAATATTGTAGATAAAGGAAATGTATATTATTTGATACGTATTTATAAAGTTTGTTGCATTTTTAATATAAAAATATATTATAATTTATAGTATATTATATAATTTTTATATATAATATTATACTAGTAATTATATACTTAAATATTTGATTTTTTTATCGTGTATCTTTTACATTTCGATTTGGTTAAATTTGTTCATAACGATGATTAATGTAATTGGAAATTCGTGTGTGTGTGCTTTTTTTGTAAGTACTAAACGATTAAAAATATTGTATTACACTTTTTTATTATTGCGAATTAAATTAACGTTAGAAATAAAGTACTTCGGAAATTATCGAATACGTATATAATATTTTTATCATAATAATAATAATAATAATAATAATAATAATGAAAAAAAAGAAAACAAAGAGTTAAATTTAAACTCATCGAACGGTTGAAACGTTATAAACGATAAGAAAAAAAAACTTTCGACGTTTATTCTCGTTCGAGAATGATTAATCAATCAACGTTTTATTTTTTCTTTCTTTTTTTTTTTTGTTTTTTTGTGTGTAAAAGGGCTTTTGTATTTCTTCTTTTTTTTTTCTTCTTCTTCTTCTTCTTCTTTTATTCTCTTTTAATTGCAAGCCGAAAACGCATTTGCCTACGTTGTCAACGTTGTTCCAGTATGAAAAAAAAAAAAAAAGAAAAAAAGAAGAATGAACCTTCAGTTAAAGTATAAATTGGGAATTAAGTTCTCACTTGTGCGTCGTACCTCTTTCGACGTTGCGTTTTAACCGGTGCATATTCATGAAATAATAAAGAATAAAAAAGAAAATGAAAAGAAAAAAGGAAGTGGAAAAAGGGAAGAAGAGTGTAGAAAAAATAAAGGGAATGAATAAAAATAAAAAAATATAAGAAAAAAGATGAACGAATAAATGAACGAAAATATGAATGAATGAATAAATGAACGAATAAATGAACGAATAGATAGATAGATAGATAGACTGGGCCTCCCTCCCCCTGATGAAGTGCAATTAATTTAGGATGGGTGCATAAAACGCCTGACGATGATCGAGCTCTCTAATAAAATGAAAATTACGATGCGATAATGAACGGTTTTCGATATCGCGCAGAAGGAACTTTAATTGACGGTCTATTTAATTTATCGCAGAGGGGGGGCGGGGGGGGGGAAATGCGTAACGCGACTATAAAATTAACGTCGCATTACGTTTCGGATGCAACATTAATGACAAGGTAAAAAAAGGGTATGATCAAAAAAAAAAACGGGCGAAAGAAAAAGGGTGGGGTTGGTTGAGGACTGGAAGGGACGGGAACGGGGAGGGGAGGTTTATGAATTCTGCAAATGGGGGAAAAAAAACCAGATTTTCGCTTTTTTTATTACGAGAAAATATTATTCAATGGTTCTTCTTTGCCGAAGTGGAAAAATCAAATTAAAATATGCAAAAAGTTGTACAAAAAAATATA
>NW_014569697.1:84111-106521 GCF_001313835.1 Polistes canadensis | reverse complement strand
TAAAAGAGAGAAAATAAATAAAAAAATTTTTTCTTGAATAAGAAGAATAAGGGGAAGTAGAGGAATAAGAAGTAGTATAAGAAGACGAATAAGAAGACGTTCTCTGTTGTTCCGTTTTTCCTCCCGTACGGGAAAAGATTTGAAAAAAAAGAAAAGAAAAAAAAAGGAGAGCGTTCTTCGCCTACTTCTTCGGAGTTTTTCAATTAAAATCGTAGGACGTAAAGAAAAAGTTTCGGTCTGAGATAGATAGAGAGAGAGAAAAAAAAGAAGAAGTAAAGAAAGATAGAAAGAGAAAAAAAGAAGAGATAGAGAGAGAGAGAGAGAGAGAGAGATAGAGAGTGAAAGAGAGTTTGAAGAGAGAAGGTTGTTGATAAGGGTACGTGGGTTGTTGCGGAAAAAAGAGAAAGAAAAAGGAAGGGAGTATTGGATTTGAAATGTTCGGGGTGCTAGCAATATCCTCGAAGGCCTCTCTTTGCATTCCTTCAGAGAGAGAAAGAAAGAGAGAGAGAGAGAGGGAGAGGGCAAGAGAAAAAGCTCATTCGAAAGGCGTGCGAATAAAGCCACGAAAAACCGTAGGAGTTTGCATGCCGAACCGCATGCGTTCGATATTCCGATATTCTGATATCATGGGATGGAAAGGGGAAGGGGAAGGGGAAGGGGCAGAAGGTTGGGTCTAGAACGGTTTCGAGAGTGTTTCTCCTCTAACTTTTGCTTATATATATTGGTAGATATATATATGGTAGACGTATACACCCCTTCCCCCCCCCTTCCACCCTCACCAACACCCAATTTCAACTTCCTTAACCCCCCCATGTCTCTATGGAATTTATTATCTTTTTTGAGTTCTTCTTTGGGATTTCAGTCTTTCACAGGTTTCTTTCTTTCTTTCTTTCTTTCTTACTTTTTATTTGTCTGTTTCTTCACCCTTCGTTCACTATCTTTGTATCCATCTCTATCGTTATCCATCTATCCCTTTTGCTCGTAGAAACCACCTTTTGCCTAGGGGTATTCGGAATACTTTCTTTTCACCTTTCTACTATAGTCGTAAGACGAAAAGATTTCTAAGTAAGCCCTGTCTCTTTCTTTTTCTTTTTCTTTCTTTATGTGTGTACGTGTACTGTAAGTGTGAAAATAAGTATAACGCAGCTTTTCAGGTTTCTCTCTCTCTCTCTCTCTCTCTCTCTCTCTCTCTCTCTTTCTTTCTTTCTTTTACTAGCGAAAAGTGCGATTACGACGACTCTTTTTTTAACGAAAGCGTTTTCTTTCCCATGGCCTTCGAAAAAATCCCTTAATCGATCCACCTTTCTAGAAAGGATAGAAAGAAAGAGACAGATAAAGAGAGAGAAGGAGAGAGAGAGAGAGAGAGAGAATGAGAGGGTAAGTAGTAGAAGAAGAAGAAGAGATAAGGAAAAAATGTTAAGAAAAAATGTATCCTTCGAAAAGGGAAAGAAAGAGAATAGGGCTTTTCCGAATGATATATGAGACATCATGGATAAACCCTTAGCGATTAGTAGAAACCTGAGAAAGGTTCTTATACCTTCTTTACTATCTACTTTACTTAAGTTAGATAATCTAGTTTTCGGGTATTTTTCCTTTTGATATAAATATCATTCATATTAATGTTCCATTTTATTCTTTGTTTCAGATAGATAAAAAGAAGAAGAAGAAGAAGCAGAAGCAGAAGAAGAAGAAGAAAAAGAAGAAAAAGAAGAGGATGATAATTGTTTGTGATTTTTCCTGAAATATGTTGTAGAAATAAAAAAGAAATATTGCAAGAAGAAGAGGAAGAAGAATACGATATTGACTTGATATTTCAGAAACACTATAAATACAATAGTGAATCGATATAGTGAAAGATAAAAAATAAATCAAAGAAGGAAAAAGAAGAAGAAAATAATATTAGGAAGATATTAGGGGAGTTTTATGAAAAGGATAAAGAAAAATGGGAAATAGAGATTGGTGAATGGTCGATGAAGGATCATCATGTGCTCAAGCGTAAGAGCTTGGAGGTGGAGGGGAGCTCTCCTGGGCACGATGATGCTAGCATGGACTTGTATCGTCGAAGGTTGCCCAAGTATGTGTACATGTAAGTGGAAGGGTGGGAAGGAGTGGGTGGAGTGTGCGAATCGGGATCTAAAGGGACTGCCGCAGGGTGCGAGAGAGGAGACTCAGGTGTTAGATCTGTCGGACAATCAGCTGATCAGTTTGCAACCGGAATGCTTTTATGTTCTGGGACTGACCAATCTTCAACGACTTTATCTTGGTAGATCGCACATCAGTGGTATTGCCGTTAGAGCGTTCAAGGGTTTGGTAGGGCTGGTTGAGTTGGATCTGACGGAAAATCTGATCGACGAGATACCAACCGAAAGCTTTTCCTCTTGCCCGAATCTCATGAGACTGACGTTGAATGGTAATCCTATAGAAGAGATCAAAAAAGGTGCCTTTCAACGTCTGGTGCATCTGACGAATCTCGAGCTAAGCCAATGCAGACTGGAGATCATCGAAGAAGGTGCCTTCGATGGTTTGCGTTCCCTCGAATGGTTACGTCTCGATGGTAATCGATTGACATATATGCCAAATCATACTTTACCGCTCGGTGGTAGCCTCAGAGGATTGACTTTACATAATAATCCTTGGTTGTGCGATTGCGGTTTAAGAATTCTTCAAGCTTGGCTTAAGGAATCATCACCAGCTGCACCGCAAGAATCCGAACCGACTTGCGATATGCCTGGACGATTACGAGACAGACAAATTAAAACTATTAAGGACAACGAACTCGCTTGCTTACCGCGAATCGAGTTACAAGAACGCGTTGATGTTTACGAGGGTAGTAACGTAACGTTCCAATGTTACGTTCATGCTGTACCGGCTGCTACGATCACGTGGTGGTTCAACGGGGAACCGTGCGAGCTTCAAAACGAAAATGATTCCTCAACCATGAACTTTTTGACTTATCCAAGGTAAGACATTATATTTTCTTTCATTGAATGATAGTACACTTTTATAAAACGTTATATATTATTACGGTTGGTGGATCACAGAGGTTCATCACAATCGAGTCCGTTCCTTTTTTTCTGATCTGTTACAGATACATCTACAGGCAACGTGGTTCGACCAATATGTCGAGCACGTTATACGTATATTCGGCGGAGGCTAACGACGATGGGATTTACAGTTGCGTTGCCGAGAACACAGCTGGTACAACTGGAGCAAACGTCACTCTGAAGGTTTTGTTCCGTGAAAAGGTAACCGCGGAACCTCCCTCGGACGATCCTGGTTCCGGTTACGTAGCAGTGATAGCTGCCGGCGCACTCGTAGGAACTCTCTTCGTTCTCGGTTGTCTGGTATTTAGTATTGTGTTTTGCATAAGAAAACGTCGACGCGACCGAAAGAGAAATTCAAAAGCGTTGGTCTCGCAAAACAAATCGGTTATGCCTATAACGAAAAATACAACGACGAGTCTACCAAATTGTAGAAAGGGAAACGGCAGTTTGGTTGGTTTCGAACATCAGCAAATCGTTTCTTATACGGAACGCGAAATAGGCAGAGCGGCTACTTTGGAGAGAAGAGAACAACGTGGTAATTTGGAAGAATCTTACGGTAGTCCGGTATCGAAATATCTAACTGAACCGGATTTGATAAACGAAGTTCCTGAAACTACGGACGTGACTTATGGTCAGTTATATCGTCATCAGACAAACGAAAGGCACGTACTCGAGTACGACTCTGGTTACCCAATCCAACCACCTGACTTACGTCCATCTAATATACCACAATTGAGTTATTTGGACCAGGATGGATATCCAATGAACTTTGGATTACCAAAGATTTCTTATAACACGGCAAGTACTTTACCACGTTTAAGGACAAGAATGGTCGAGGGTTCGGCCGTAGCACCACCGGCCAGATACTCCAGAGAAGCTGAATTTTTAGCAAGATCTACGGCAGGTTACGATCCAGTTTTACCAAGAACCGATGCCAGATATACTGCCGAAGGTTATCCTTATCCAGCTCATCAACCAGTCGAACAACCGATTCAACAACAACTTCAACAACCAGTCGTGTCACCGGTCGTATCACCTGCCTCAGTTTTTCCCGAGGTTCCGTTCATACCGTCACCACCTGCTGCTTACAGAGGCGAAACAACACCATTGTCACCGAGATCCTTGCTCGGAAAAACTGCACGCGAAGCAGCTGCAGCTGCTGCTGCAAGGGCTGACGAACTTCAACCACCTCATCATCCGGAAAGTCCGGACGAGGGTTACGTTGGCGATGCTATGGACGTTTGAAAATAATATATCATTAAATCGTGCTCAAATGATATTAACGAAAGACGGTAAAGATGGTGGGATCGAATTCTTATTCTTTAACATTTAAAATGACCAAAATATTTCGTTACTCTGTGCTTCCATCGTTCTTGTTCTTTTTTTATATATATATACCAAAAAGTGAGTACAAGTGTTAAAACGGAAAGATAAAAGATTGTTATTTAATAAGAATGGGTTTACATAACATAGTCTTGGATTATTTGAACTCGCTGATCGAAATATATAAAATGATAACAAGGAAATTGCGGATATCAAAGTGTTCAATTTAAAAACTGTTTTATTATCAGTATAAATATCTTGTAGTGTCAATTAATGGGAACAAATTGATATTATTTTCAATGACGTGATTCAAAGTAATTCATTATAATAAAAGTGTTTTCCATTTTGATTTAGAAATAATTTAAACTCGTTTATAGAATAATATTTAACGAGGTACAATGAAATTGTGAATAATCTAAAGTGTTCAATTTATCAATTATTCATATATATCTTATAGTCTATTCGTGGGCACAATTTCGTATTATTTCTTTGAACATTAAACATCACTCCCAATCTACCTATTTCTTTCCCATCTTTCTATCTCTCTCTCTTTCTCTCTCATTCTGATCTATCCACCAATCATCTATCGTCTTTCTATATCCTTGGAAATGGGTCGACGACATAGTCGTTGACATAGTCGTTCTCTCGACCATCGAAATGGGCGTTAAGACGACGTCGAGTCGCAGGAAGCATAGAGGAACCTTGAACAAAGGAGGAATCCCACTGTCGGTACCGGTCCTACGAAATTAATCAGCTTGGAGAGAGAATATCTCGAATTCTCGGACTACGACTATGACTACGACTACGACTACGATGATGACTAACATAAGACAACTTATCTCTCTATCCGAGATCATAATTCCTTGTCGTAGACACACACGTCGTCTCTTGACGTTCGTTGCAGAAAACCATCGATTCGCGAATAATAATAATAATAATGATCCCTTAATAACGATCCCACATTGGGAAATGATCCTTATTCGTATGTATGTATATATATATATATACTTACTACGAATAATTATCCATCTAAGACATTAACGTATGTCAAATGATAACGATAAAATTCGCTGTGTGAAATTAAATTCTAATGAAATTATATTAAGATTTTTTATTTTATTTTCATATTTGTTAATTAAATTTATTTTTGTCAAATCGTATATATGAAATCGATTTAATATTTAAATATAAACGAAATGATTTAACAATCTTATAGATTATTATTATTATTGTTGTTATAATTGATCGTCAAAAAAAAATTGTTATCGCATTAATAATTAATTATAATAAAATCTTCTCATTATTCATATATTTTTATTTTTTACGTATTTAACAAAATATATATACCGATCGTTAATACAATGATTTTCATGGTGTATTTATATTTAAAATGAAAATTTTGTTTTTTTTATATGAAATTAATCATTTTTGCTCTTGTGTATGAACGAGGAAACATATTATATGTGTATTATTCAATAATAATAATTGTTTAAAAAGTAATTCACACAGCGTGTGACGTATGATGACAAAAAGAAAATAAATTTCGACGAATATGTGACATAGAAAAATATGTATAAATTATTTTGAAAAATAATTTAAACGTAACGAGAAGCGATAAAGATAAGGAAGAGGTGTAAATTTATTGATAAGAGAAATAGACCGATAAACGACCTAACGAGAATAATGGCGTACACGATATTTTATCTATGTATTATTATTTACGTACGTATATGTGCGTGGGACTCGTTCGATCGCAGAACTATTCACTACCCCTCTTCACCCTCGACTCACCTCCCATCCCCTCCCCACCCCCACCCCTATCAATAACTTCACCTTTTATAGACGTAAATACTACCAAAGAAAAAAAAAAAAAAAAAGAATAAAACCATAAGTACGGTTTTTATTGAAACTTCGAGACGTTTTTTCTGGGAGAGAAAAAAATAGGAAAATGAAAAACCGTGAAAAATAATAAGAAAAGGATGAAGGTAAGAAAGAATGATGAAAAAAAAAAGAAAACAGGAGAAGGGGGGGGGCGGGGCGGGGCGGCAAATTATGCGAATGTAGTTATTCTGCTGTAGTGATAATAATGTTAATATTCGTTGTTTATCGCAGCCGGAATGATGACGTGGTAAAAAATTGAATTCAAACTGGACGATAGATATTAATGGTGGTTTAACATTAAAATATCTAATGTACAGAGACTGTCGAGTATACATATAACATGTACGTGTATTATATATACACATTATAAATATATATAAAATATATTAATATAATATTAATAATAATAAAGATATAAAATAAAGAGAGAAATAAAAGAATAAAGCGATGAAACTTTTGAACGGTGAAAGTAGTTATTTTTTAAAAAAAAGGATTGAAAAAAAGGAATCATCGAGCCAATTGTACGATTTTTTCTTTGATGAGCGTGCTTGAAGGAAAAAAAAAAAAGAAAAAAAAGAAAAAAAAAGTGGAAAATAAAAAGAAAGAAAGGAAAACGATTTGTATAAATAACCTTAATAATAATATTAATAATATTAATAATAATAATAATAACAATAATAATAATAATAATATAAAGAAAATAAAACAAAAAAAAAAATAACGTTGGACTCCCATACGATCAGTGCGAGGGACATTCGATTTAAGATTATTATATTCGATCATTGTTTTAATACTTGTAACACAGAACTTATCCTTCTCGTATTTTACATTAAACGTATAGAAAACCGAGAGTAAGAATTATAATATTTTTATTTCATTAAATCATCGTTCTTTATCTCGAATGTCCACACGCAATGTGAAATTTAACGTAAAGTACATTAGAAGGGGAGGGAAAAAAAATAAACCAGAGAATAAAAAAAAAAGTTCGAGATTAGAAAGAAAGAAAACAAATAAAAAAAAATAAAAAAATAAAAAGAAGTTGAGAGTGCGCATTGAGATGATCGGACTTTATATATTCATATATATATATATATATACAATTACATGTATATGTATATATATATATATATATATTATCGAATTTAAGAATGAGAAAAAACACCACCACCACCCAATTTACACCGAGAAACGACGTTGCTATTATTTTTCCTCGGTCGATAAATAAAAAAAAAAAAGAAAAAGAAACAGCAAAAAGGTAAAAAAAAGGAATAAAAAAATAAGATTCCCCATCTTATTCTTAAAACTGGCATGCACCTCACAGCCTCATTCACAGACAGAAAAACACACACAGGTACATAAACATAGAAACGCGCGCGCGCACATTACACGGTTACGGTAGTTCGATTGAGATCGTTTCCAATTAATTTCCAGTCTGCGCAATTATTTTTCGATTAAATCAAAATATAAATAGAAAATAATTAATTCAATTAAAAGAGAGAGAGTGAGAGAGAATTTTTTTCAATCGATTGAAAAAAGAAAAAAAAACCCAACAACACGAACGTTTAACAAAACAGCGTTTTGTTTTAATGTTTAAATAATCATCGGACAATACACGTCTCGGACGATGGGAAACAAAAATTTGTTAAATCTCTCTCTCTCTCTCTCTCTTTAACAACGTTACTTTTATATATTATTACAAGAAAAAAAAACAAAGGAAAAAAAAAAAAAGAAAAGAAAAGAAAAATCCCTAAGTTAATTATATAACAATATCTCGTATAATATTTGTAAAAAAAAATATTAAATGAAGAAGAAGAAGAAAAATGAGGAAAGGTTCGTTTATAAGAAAGAAAAAAAATGGATTACTAAAGATTGATCCGATCGATCATCATCACACACACACACACACACACACACACCGTACCGGCGTATAAATTTTCTTTCTTGGTTGACTCATTAACGAAGTTTCACGATTCATTATAAATTCGCCGAAAAGATAGCGACGAAGTTTGTCTTATTGTTAGACATCGTTTCCTTCCGTGCTATATAAGTACATATAACATTTTATCTCTTGGAATATACTGTGTGTACGAAGGAAGAAAGTAAGGAAAGAGGAAAGTAAGGAAGGAAGAAACGAAGGAAGGAAGGAAGGAAGGAAGGAAGGAAGAGTCGAGTTTGGTTTACGCATTATAAGAAAGATCGATCTACGTTCTCACGACCGTTCTTCTTCTCGAGTTTCGTAAGTTTCTAAGTAAATAGACAGAACGTTATACGCGTGTACGCGCACAAAACGAAGTTAGAAATGTGAAAATTTAAATGAAGGGATAGAGAATGGAATACGAAAACGATGACGAAAACGAGGAGGTTAAAAAGGAGGACAAGTAGAAGAGTTTCAAGTGTTATGTATGTATGTATGTATGTATGTATGTATGTATGTATGTATATGTGTGTTTGAAAGAAATTAAGAAAGATAGAACGAGAGAGAGAGAAATAAATAAATATATATATAAATATATAGATATATATATATATATATATATGTATATATATTTATATATATATGTTATAAAATCACGTATGACGTGTCATATGATAGAAACATATAAAATACGTGAAAAAATTTCGCGCGCATTAGATTAAACTCGGTAGAAACTCGAACGCGCGTGCGCGCGAGCGTGCGTTCTACAGGGTAATAAGGGATGGAAAATTGTTTGTATGTGTGTATGTGTGCATGCATCGCGAACTTGAAGTTCCATTGCGAATGTGTATGTATATTACGACGTTATAAGTGTTTGTAAGCTCTGATATAAAATGAAAGAGAACAAACGTGTAAAACGTAAATCACGAAGAACATAAAAAAGAAAAAAAAAAAAGGAAGAAAGAAAGAATAGAAAACATGGATTTTTTTATGGATACTTAAATAACATTTTTATTTTCTTCTCACTCTATCTATCTATCTATCTCTCTCTCTCTCTCTGTCTCTTTTTTTCTTTTTTTTTATCTTGGTTCAAGTATCGATGACATCCGAAATAAAATTGCACGGATGTTATCATAATTTTGTGATCGATTTATTTATTTATTAATATTAATTTTTATATTGATTTAATTTAATTAATTATTACATTCTCGTATACATTGTTGTGCTTTTCCATTTTTAATTAATTTTCCTTTTTCTCTTCTTCTTTTTGCAATCATCACACATACACGCACAAAATTGCGCGCGCGCGCGTGCGCACTCTTGACCATCCTCTCGTTTACCTGACCGATCCACGCAAATAAATATCTGCAGAAATGAGGAAAATAAATAAACAAAAAGAGAGAGAGAGAGAGAGAGAAAAAAAGAACAGTTCGTTAAGCAAATCTCGTCTCGGGGCTGGCTGCCGTGTCCATTTCGAGAGAAAGCAAATTAGCGGGCAAAATTTGTTGCCAAATAAAATCAAAATTTAAAAGAAAGAAAGAAAACAAAAAATATAAGGCACACAAAAATCAGGGGAGCAATGCTCATCAGTCGAGAACGTTGATTCTCACGTAAAATTCATTTGACGTGGTAAAGAAACAAATTATGGTTGATTCGCGTACACGCGATATATTTTCTTTCTTTCTTCTATTCTCTTCAAATAAACCTTCTATAATGTTTCTTTTTTCTCTTCTCTATCTCCTCTTAACAAATGTACCCCCCCCTCCCTCCCTCCCTCCCACTCCTCCTCTCCCTTTATTAGCATAGATCATCGTTATTTTCTTTTTTTTCTTTAACAGAATTATCTCGTTGGTAATTCGAAAAGTTGTTAACCCGTATACTTTCTTCTTCTTCTTCTTCTTCTTCTTCTTCTTCTCGTAACATGAAGCGTACACATACACACACGCACACACATTACACGTGCATATACACGTGCTCGCGTGTATATAAATATGTTTTTACATGCATTTACGTAAAAACCGACTAAAAGAGAATGAGTACACCGAGTATACAATTTTACTAGCACTGCCATTTTTTAAATACACATATACAGTTGAAAACGATCTTACGTAAGCTTAGTTCCGTCATTTCCTACCACGTAATATCTCTTTGACAAAAATGAGAGAGAGAGAGAGAGAGAGAGAGAAAGAGAGAGAAAACGAAATTCGTTTCCGTGACCTACATTGAAGATAAAAAAAAGAAAAATCCCATAACAAGGTTCCACGCAACAGAGAAAATTCGATTATCCGGAATGAGTAAGAAATAATAATAATAACAAAAAAAAAAAAGGAAAACATAAAAAAATCTTAACAATTTTTTAATCCTAAAAGGAAAGATTGCTCATTTCACGTACGATATGGATTTCCACGTCCGACCATTACGTATCTTCCTTTTCCTTTTCGTACATAATCTTTTACCCAGTTTCCTCGGGAAAGAGAAAATCTGTCCTGCTCGCACGTATCCGGGCTGGGTTCGTTTCGTTTGAAAAATTTATAAAAGTCTCTCTCTCTCTCTCTCTCTCTTTCACTCTCACTCAAAAGTAGTTGTCACTTCCCACGGGGAAGATTTTTCATCTCTCTCTCTCTGTCTCTCTCTCTCTCTTTTCTATGCAAAGAAATATAAAAATAATAAAAGTATATCCCGTTACCCGATCGGTTTCTTTTTTTTTTACTGTCCTCTAGTATATTTTTCTTTACCTTTTTTTTATTTTTTTTTTTTATTTTATTTCATATATCTTTTTTTGTATTTCTTTTTTTTTTTCTTCTTCGTCAAATTCATCTATTTTTCCATTTTCTTTCTCATCTCGCACAGAGGTATACTATAGCTCGTGAAACTTCCAACATTCTTCTTACTTTTCTCCTCTTCCCACTTTTCGTCCTTTCTTATCTCAAAATCAGCTGAACTTACCTATCCCTCCCATTTTATATTCAAAGTTTTGCCACATTTTACGAACAACGAGTAACGAATGACGAGCGCTAACTTTCATTCGCGAATGAGTATTACATTTTTCTTCTTCTTCTTCTTCTTCTTCTTCTACTACTTTTACTACTTCTTCTTCTTCTTATTCTTCATTGCTTCAAAGTAAATTACTTTATTAACAAATAGAAATCAGTTGGTAAGATCTGCTACGTATTAAAAAAATTCATTCGTCATAATCATTCAAATTATCATAAAAGAAAAAAAAAAAATACCTTTTAACGCGCGCGGAATATATAGACAGGATTAAATAATAAAAGAAAAAAAAACAAGAAAATCATTAGAGTAATTTTTACAATCGTATTAGAAATTGTCTAACAGGTATAATAAATTGGAAACGATCATCGTTAACGTACTTTATCGAAGAGAAAATATCTTTAACTCGTTACGCGAATATAAGATTAAAAAAGAAAAATAATAATAATAATAATATGAAAAAAATTATAATGTTCAGTCGCATTAGAAATTGATACTTACATCTTACGATGAATAATAAATTAGAACAAACATCGTTAACGTGCATTATCGTGTTTCTAAATAAAGCTGCAAGTGAAATGACAATGGTTTAGTAAACCTGTTCGATTTATCATTTTCCATAGAGGTCGAATATCGTATGGCATTGATATCAACGAGAATGTGGATTTGTCGTAGAAAGAGAAAGAGAGACAGATGGATAAAGAGAGAAAGAGAGAGAGGAAGAGACATCGTGGTTTCCTATAACTGATCGAATTGGGAATACTTTTCTACCTGTACGTGCATACATACGTATAGACGTTCTCGTTAGCGATAACTTATCGTTCCCGGACTGGTTGGTATTAATTATTAGGGAGTACGCGACGATTATATGCGCGCAAGCCACGAGAATTTAATTAATACCTAGCAGACCGAGCAAACCCTCGCATGTAGGTAAATACATATGTATATGTAGATATATACATAGTATATATATATATATATATATTTGCATATACATATATATTCTATCTCTCTTTCATTCTACTCTTTCTATATTACATATACATATATATATATATCTTTCTTTCTTTCTTATGTTTTCACTATCTCACTCGTTCTCACTGTTTCATACCCATCTCTCTTTTTCACACAGTTATTTCCTCTGTCTCTTTCTCATCTTCATTCTCTTACATATACGTATACATATCGAGCAAAATTTCGCTTAACAATGGCGTCGAAAGCACCTGCGAGTATCCTCGCCCTAGAATACCATGCTCTCCCCCACTCCACCCCCCCTACTCGTTCTTTTTTTTTCTTGTTTTTCTTCTTCTTCCCTTTCTCTTGAAGCTTCTAGCAAAATTTACGTGCCTACCCCGAAAGAATAAGGGCGTTGGTGGTAAAAGAGAAGAAGGGTTTAACTTTCCTACATTTCTCTCTCTCTCTTTCTCTTTCTCTTTCTCTTTCTCTTTTTTTTTCTTTTTGTCTATTATACCTTCCACTTCCACTCACGTACGGCGAATTACACTCGGTCATTTGCGGTTATTCTACAGATCTATGTGGGACTGGCTCTGCTCATCTACGTGTGTGTTAGAGAGAGAGAAAGAGAGAGAGAGAGAGAAAGAGAGAAAAAGAGATAACATTAATTCTTTTCTTTTTTTTTTTTTCCTCTCCTCTCGCATTCCATCTTTCCTTCTTTCCAAGCGTAGAGACGTTAATTACAAGCAACGTGAGGGAGGTTATACTTTGTTCGTTGGTAAAGCTAAGTACCCCAAGCTGACCGCCATTTTCATGGTCATTTTATAAAATGCTGATGTGGCGGCTTCCCTCAAAAATTTCATGAGAAGGAAGATCTCTCCTTTTTTTCTTTTTATGCTTTTTTAAAACTCGTCGTTTCTCTCTCTCTCTCTCTCTCTCTCTCTCTCTCTCTCTTTTTCTCTCTTTCTTTCTTTCTTTTCCTTTTTTGTCGATTAATCATATTTTTATAAAATATCATTTAAATGACATTTTTGAAAAATGTCATCACTTAATTATTAATAGTCGTCTAATATCTTTGAATTTAAATATCGTTGTATTTTATTTTTTCTTTCGTCGTTAAATTTTGTCGAATTAAAAAAATTTGTTAAAAAAATTAATAATACCTTCGTTCACATTTTTATTTTACGCGTTTTTTTGTTGTTACTTATTTATTATTATAATACACCCAAATCTGTGTTATTACACGAACTTGTTTTTTTAATTTAATTTTATTTTAACACGATTTAATCCTGAATTCTAAGAAGAAATTTTTACTTTAACTAATCGAACATTTCGTCCAATTTAAACAAAATATATTTTTCGATAGATATATATTATTTGTTTAACACGAATATTATTTTGTTTGAAACGTATTCTTTCGTTTACTTATCTCTAATACGTGTAAAAACACATAATCAGTATTATATATTTTCAAGATAGAAATCCCATTGGCTTATTTATGATCAATGATCTATTATCTCGTTCGTTTTTTTTTTTTCTATTCTTACTTTATTTTATTTTCTATCTATCTTCTTGGACGAACATTCATCAGTACACCAATCTATCATCACCTCCCCTTTTCGTCGATTTACAAAGATCGAATACGCGACATGTTAAACGATCAATGCGAATGAGAAGAAACGAAGGAGATGAAGGAGCCAGGGGAATCAATTTATATCGTTCGTCCGTTCTCGAATATATTTATATATCTATATATATATATATATCTACATATACATATACATATATATCGTATTCGTACGATATCTCTATTTTTATTCTTCCTCGGTGTGAAATTGATATCACCGGTAGAGATCTTATTATAAAAGTGTACCAGAAATCGTTCCTACGATCTATCGATCTATCGATCTAACTATCGATCGAACAAACGATCTATCAATCGATCGTGATCATGTTAAAACGATTGCAAATTCTCCACGCATTTCAATATATACATGCATACATATATGTATATATATATATTTTATACTTATTATATTTTTTCGGTATCAAATTATTACTTTTGACATATTCTTTTTCTTATTTTTTGTAATCATCCTCCCTCATCTTCCTCTCTTTCATTTTAAGTTCGTCAATTCAACGATACGATTTAAAACTTTATCCAAACAAATTTATGACAAATGTTTAATCAACTGTCAGATGTATTTTATAATGCAAGTTCGTTTAAATTATTCGCAAAAGTCGAATACGCGTTTCGTTTTTCTTATTACGTTAGAATATTTTTGATTACACGAGCTTGTTACTTTAAGTAAGAGTATTAAATGTAATATTGAATATTCCTTTTTCCGATACACCAAATCGAATTTTATTATTAATGAAATATTTATTTATCGATTAAATATCTTTCGTTTATTATATTTCATTTTGTATTACATTAATTCTCGTACTTAAAAAATGATTCGACAGATTAATATTATATCGAATATAATTATTTCGGAAACATAATATTGGTGAGATAACAGGTTGAAAAACAAAACGAAAGAAAAAGTGGGGGCGGAGGGGAATATACAAAATTTAATTCTCTTATAAATTTACCACGAAACGATATATATTATAAATATGTATAGTCATGATAAACAACAACGGACAACGAAAAAAAGCCGAAAGGTTCGTAGGTCTCTCCATTTTTTGCGTTTCTTTTTTTTAATTTTGATTCCTTTTTTTTCCTTTTTCAATCGATCCACGTTCCAAATCCACCGAACCGTGAAAATGTGCTTTTCTCTGATTAGTCAGGTTATACGCGCGCGCGCGCCCGCACTCACATTCATTCTATGGACCCACACACACACCCACACACACAAACATCAAACAAACACGAAAGCACACGCAAGCACCCACGTAAATGTATATTCGCACGTACGTATGTAAGTACGTCGATATTTCCAACCGAATCCATATAACTCTTTTGCGAGCGTACGAATAATAAAAAAAAAACCTATAAACAAAAATAAATGAAAAAAAAGAAAAGAAAGAAAAAAAAATAAAAAGGAAAAATGAGAAGAGGAAAAGAGAAGAGAAGAGAAAAAAAAAAGAAAAAAATACACGGATACAACATGCGTAAAATATACAATTACATACTCCTCGACATGCATACGTACAACAAGAGGACAGATTTATACACGCGTACACACTTATACACACTCACATACATATATATATATTTATATATATATATATATATATATACGATGTTCCGTATGATCGAGCAATACGATTTGTATTACCGTGTATAACGTAATGTATTCGATTCTGCACATGTCGTACATACTTTGGATGTAGCGAAGGATTTTTCACGACTGATATGAGATTAAAGAATAAAAATAGCTTTTGTATTAAGCGCCGTTTTGTGTGTCTCTCTCTGTTCATTTTATCTTTAACCAGTACCCGATAACATTTAAGCGTATAATTATAGTATTTTAATCGTTTTTCATTTTCTTTCAATTTCTTTTCTTTTCTATTCTTTTCTATACTTTTTGCCATTTATTCTTTTTTTTCATTCTCAATAATATTCCTTTTTTTTGCTTTTACATTGAATAATCTAGTCAAGGTATAAGGGATATAATATAACGCTTTCATCGAGCTTAAAACACACGCTCGAATGTACATTTTATTTTTCGACTGATCGAACTCCTGTCATTCGCAATTCCGTTTTGATATTATTCAAGCGTACCAACGTACTAAGCTGAAACCGTTAATCGTGCAGAAAACCTTTGGATAAGGGAACAAAATGTTACTACGACGATTAACGTTGTTCATTCATTTTCCATTTTAAACACACAACGTTGTTTGCGTTAATTTATTCCTTATACTAATTAATTTTCATCGATAATATTTAATGTACGGGTACGATTTTTTACTTACTTCATGTTTTTTACGCTTTCCTTTCGTTTGTTTCTTTTTTTTTTATTGAACACGTTAAAAAGTAGATTTATATACTAGCTGTCATATGCGAATGATTTTAAAATTAATATTATATGAAAAAAAGAAAACAAAGAAAAAGGGAAGATATCAATGATTTAAGGTTTGCTTTAGTCATTAAGATTAATTATTATATCTCGAAACACATCTCGTTTTTTTTTCGTATTTTCATCTTCCAGAATAGGATTGGATTATTAACGATTTTATTGGTGCAAGCAAACGGAACCAAGATTAATATATTTATGTAATGCATTTGCATGGGTCAATGAATCGTATTGGCGTTATTTCAATCGAGAAGAATTTTTATTTGCCCGAAACCTTTTTTCCAAAACACTAATTTTTCCCGATAGAACAACACGTCGGACAAATTTATCATTTTGTTTAATCGATAATTTATTAGTGAGATACACTTACTAAAGGCGAATGAAAATAAAAATCGATGGGTTAGAAAAAGCTTTGGGAAAAGAAAAAAAGAAACAAAAGAGTATAAATATCTAAAAAAAAAAAAAAAAATAAAAAACGAGATAAAATAATAATAGTAAAAAAAAAAAAGAAAAAGAAAAAAGGGAGTGAAACGTCAGGGCAGATTTTTTTTTTACATTATTCCGTGGGAAACCTTAATCATTCTACGCGCGAAGTTGGTTCTTCTTCTTTTTTTATTCTCTCCTTTTTTTCGCGGCCTTTTTTTTCGTGAACTTCGAAAAAGTTGAAAACGTGGGAAAAATTTACGGACTTTGTCGCAACGAAGATAGTAAAGGGGCCCCTCCCCACTTCACCCTCTCCCACTCCTGTCCCTCTTGCTGTCAAGACGATAACATATTTTCAAAAGTTTCGAATTTGTTCCCTTTTTTGTTTCTCCCTCGTTCTTTTTTTTCGTCTTGTCGTCTGGAACTATGCTAAAGAACGAAATGAGGTCATTGGGTGATAAGAACGATGACGATCATGATAATAATAATAATAATAATAATAATAATTAAGGATAAAATAAAAGTTGAAAAAGAATAATCCTATTATTAATACAAGATAACTAAAAAAAAATATTGATTCGTATACATATTTGATAAGTTTTTATAAATTACTAACGACGACGGCATCGTATTTCCTAATCTAACTTCCCCTTCTCTCCCACCTCCACTCATCCACCCACCCTATCATAATCGAAAAAACAACAGGGAGTAAAAAACAAAACGAGCTCGGTCATTTCCAACTGGTATATCGTCGTCGTTATCGCGATGGTCTTACACCGAGAGGGTTAGTAGGGTGGGTGAATGGGTGGTTTGGTTGTGTGTTTTTTTTTCTTTTCTTTTTTGTATTACAGGTTTGAAATCGCGAGAATAACGGCGCCATTCTTGATCGTTAATGGCCGATGTTCGTGGCCGCATCCGGATAAGAACAGGGGAACTTTGTTCAGGATATACACGTTAGGGAAGATGCACTTTTTTATATTCGACTTGATTCGCAGTTATACCACCTATCAGCCATCGCTTGGGAATAAATGTTCGGAAATATCGTTCGAACGTATAAGTTGTTTCACAAAGTGACTTCCTACTTCTTTATACTTTTTTTTCCCCGACCCCCTCCTCCTCCCCGCCCGTTTCTCTTTCTCTTTCTTTTTCTTTTTACATTTTACATCCGGTTAACGTTTCGTTCCTTTTTACCCCTTTCTTTAAATGTATCTAATTCCAAGGACTCTTCCTTAGTTTAACACACACACGTAAAATACACTAGAGAACACATATACGTATACTTACATAAATGTATTTACTAAACCCCTTATACCTAAACCCGATTCGTGCAACATTTTATGATTCGGTGTAGCGTGTTACCCCCATAAAGAAAGTTTTCAGATTGAACATTCTTTTTTCGTTTTCTACTAACATACAACGTAAACGATCTACCCATCTTATTCTACTTCCGTTTCCGTCTCTTTCTTTCTATCTCGCTAATACTCAACACACTACTTCACTACTATCATTACCACCACCACTACAATTACCATCACAAGAACAAGTACTAACACCCACCCACTACAATCATCGTCAGCTAACATTGCCCATGCCCCAAACTCTTCCGATTTTCTACATCGGTCGAACCCTTCGATGTTCCGCCCACTACCTACTTCCCCCCTCCTCCCACACTTCCCCCAGCCACCCCTCTTCTTTTTCTATCTGGCCATGGCTTTTGAGAGACGGCCGTTATCGGCCGTATACTACACCGGCCCCATTTCGACAGGAGATATCGACTTTTTCCCCTTTTAAGCTCTTTGTCGGACTCTCCTATGTGCATTGTAAAACTTCACCCACACCAAACCTTTCCCTTCTCTTTTTGTGTCTCTCTTTCTCTTTCTATCTTTCTATTTCTATTTCTTTCCCACACTCAGAACGTTTTCTTAACCGACGTGAGTTCGATTAACATCCCACGATTTTATTTCTTTTCTTTTTCTTTTTATTTTTCTTTCTTTCTTTCTTTCTTTATATATTTCATACTTTTCTTATTCCATTTAACACGTTTAGATATGTATACCAATGATTTATTATTTTCCTTTTTTTTCGTTTTAAATATCGCGTTCTTCCATTCGCCGATAATTCGAAGATTTATTTTCTTTTTTTTTATTCTTCCTATCGCTCTCTAATATCGTCGAATAAAATATCGTTCCTTGTAATATATTATTTTTCGTCAATTCGACTTATTTGACAAACTTTTTTTACGAGATACTTACGTATTACTTCGAATATTAGTTTCTTTCTTTATACTCTTCTTTTTTTTTTGTTTCGTTACTTTTTAAGTATCCCGAAAGTAGAACTCTAAAACGGTGGGACTAAGTTTTACCTGGTAAACTCTTCAATTATTCCTTTTAATTATATTCCTCAGTATTCGCGTCGTTATTTCTCAGCGTGTCCCTTTTTATCCCTTAACGTCTTCAACGAAAAGTCTCTCGCATTCCTAGTAGTTTCTACTTTTTTCTTCTTCTTCCTTCTTCCTTCCTTCCTTCTTACTTTCTCCTTTCTCTCTCTCTCTCTCTCTCTCTCTTTCTGTCGTTGTTTTTTTTTCTCTTATTTCTTAAAGCTCTACTACACTCTCCTCCGTTTATTTCATAACGCGCATGAATTTTACGTTGCTTGCGGCGCTTCAGAAGCGCACTCGACCGCCGCGAGCCGTGTTTCTCGTCTTAATGAATGAAACATTCTGAAACTAAATGAAAAGATTCCATGACCGTAAACGGTTCTAAACTTTGGGCTGATGCCGCGAGGGGTAAAAAAGAAAAGAAAAAAAAAAGAAAAAAAGGGGAGTGCAAACGGTAGAAAAGTATTCTTCGAATTGCCAACCACACACACACACACACACCACTTCTGTGTTCTTCTATGATCTCCTATAATCGTTATTCCATTTAACATTTTTATCCAAGTATTATAATAATTGTTGTTATGATTAATCATTCATATTCGAAAAACGATATTATTAATATTCGCGAGCACAATGAAATTTAATAGTTATGAATATAACTTTACTTTTAAATGGCAACGATAAAGAAGATACAATGGTTAACTTTTCTTTACAATTTTGCATATAAAGTGAAAACTCTTTTATGTCATATTATTTGCATAAATTTCTGTTTTATCATCAACGAAATTGCATTTTTACGATTAAATTGAGAATAGGAAATATCGTGGAATTATTTAAAAGGTTATAAATATATCATTATTGTTTTAAATTAAATTATAAATAATCGATTTAAATATTATAACAATGATAGTATTTTAGTATTGTGTATAGAAAGAGGGTGTTCTCCCCTTTAAAATGATTGTTTTTTTAGATTTCTACGACTTCCCGTACCTGAGATATAATCGTTTGAAGATTGTCATTCATGATTTCATTCATCACGAGGTGGGGTTGCTACGTCACTACTACTCGTAGTAATGCGTAAAAATACTATTTACGTTAGAAGCGTGCGTAAATTCCAAGAATTTATGTAGGTCAACTAGTGAAACGAAAGAAATTATGTAGGTCAATGGGTCGTCAAAAAATGCGTAAATATAATTCATTCAAATTTATATATTTCAATAATTAATTATCGTAGAAGCTTCGAACAAAGATCAATTTAAATGATATTTTTATGTTTATCTTATCGTCCAATTGTTCATAATTATTGACAATTTGTTATAAACAATTTTTTATAAACAATTTGTTTAATCAATTTTTCTTTTTATTTTAAAGTCTAAAAAGAAAGTTTTCTTAATTTTTTAATTGTATTACCAATTGTTATTTTAACAATTTGTTATAAACAATTTGTTATAAACTATTTTCAGACAAAATTTGATTTGACAAAACTTTTTTCGATAGAATTTTTGTAAGTTTTATACCTTACTAATGTCTTGTCAACAATTTGTTGTAAACAAATTGTTATAAACAAATAAATAAAAAAAATTGAAGAACAAATAAGTTTTTTAGAAAATCAGTGCCTTTCTTTAGCAATGCGTCAGTAATTAATTACCACGATGCTTTCTATAAACAAATTGTTATAAATAAATTGTTATAAACAAATAAATAAAAAATTAAAGAACAAATAAGTTTTTTAGAAAATTAGTGCTTTTCTTTAGCAATGCGTCAGTGATTAATTACCACGATGCTTTCTATAAACAAATTGTTATAAACAAATTGTTATAAACAATTTTTATCGAAAAATCCTTATGGTCTGTCATTTTGAGAGTATAAGTTTTCTATCATCTAAGTAATCGTTTAACAATTATTTAATAATTTGTTATAAACAATAACCAAAACTTTAGCTAACATTTTAAGACTCCTTTATTTTCTTATTCTTTTTTCTTTTAATATTATTTCTCAGGTTCCAAGTACTTAAGAGAATCGTTTTAAAATACTTTAGATAAAACAATAATCTTGCAAAGCGTAATATTATTATTTTCATTCCATCTATTACATCGAATTTTGTACGTTTTATTACCATTTTCTTTTTTACTATTTTCAAGATCTGTAATCTAAAATGTAATAGGAAATTTAATGCTTACGAATCAGATTGAAGCTCCTTTTCTTGGTGCCAAATAGAACGGAAAACAATCAACGAAGTGGCAACGGCGGTGACTACTACTACAGATCGAAAATAAATTCTACTTCTTACTGGCCTGAAGAAGAATAATAATAAAAAAAAAGAAAAAAAAAAGAAAAGAGTAAAATTTTCGTCGATGCAAATAAGCATCGAATGATATCTTCTTGACGATCCTATAGACGTTTCTCGACTGGCATTCGATTATGTCTGGGTGAAAGAATTTCCATCTGTTGTTTCGATGAAATTGAAAAGAAAAGATGCATTCGCGAAAAGGGTATAAGGTAGGAAAAAGTGAATGTAAAGTTTTATATTGATCGTTCGCGCCTGATGGAATCGAAAAGAATAGATCTTTTTCTATCAATATCTAGACGGGGTTGGATTGTTCTTTTTATTCACTGGATCAGTACGAATAAATATATAATATGTGAGATATCTGGGGATTTATATTTTGAAAAGAAAAAAAAAGAAATATATATACAGAGTGTCCTACATAATTCTAGTCACGATTTTTCAAGTACTTGCGATAATCTGAAAAAAAAAAATACTTTAAACCAAAGTTGATCTATTTTTGATTGACTATAAGAATAAATAAAAAAATGATCGAAAAAATTTTCTTTTTTATTGTTTTTTAAGGCTACCTTAATTTTTTTAAAAAGCACCTTGTATTTTTGACGTAACAATACATTTTCTATAAGTTAACATTAAACTGCGATTTGCTCCCATCAATATACTTTATTATTTTTTATATTTTTAGCAAGCGGATTTTCATGATTTTCATATTAAATTAAAGTACATACTTTTTTCCACGCGTTGAATACTTTGTCGATTTATAAATCAATCAGCAAAGGTTCATAAAATGTCAGAGAATGCAATGCTGGAAATTGTGCATCTTTGCAATTTTTTTGAAAAGTTTCGGTAAATATTTTTTATACTAAAAGYGAATAGATTTTAATGAAACTTATATTAAATTAAAGTACACTCTTTTGTCTACGCGTAGAATACCATATCGAGTTATAAATCAATCTGAAAATGTTCATAAAATGGCAAAGAATGCAATGCTGCAAATTTTTCCTACTTTGCCATTTCTTTGGAAAGTTTTGGCAAATATTTTTTATACTTTTTGCAAATAGATTTTAATGATTTTTATATTAAATTAAAGTGTACTCTTTTATCTACACGCAGAATACTTTGTCGAGTTATAAATCAATCTGAAAAGGTTCATAAAATAGCAAAGAATGCGATGCTGCAATTTTTTTTCCTAC
>NW_014569697.1:81189-83571 GCF_001313835.1 Polistes canadensis | reverse complement strand
CGGTATTGTTAACAATGCCTGGTTTTAGGCATTACTCACATTGCCTAATCCGCCAACTTTTCTTTGCCATTTTTTGAACGTTTGCAAATTGATTTATAACACAAATTTGTACTCTACGTGTAGAGAAAAGAGTGTACTTTAATTTAATATAAGTTTTATTAAAATCTATTCACTTTTAGTAGAAAAAATATTTACCAAAACTTTTCAAAGAAATTGCATAGATGCACAATTTACAGCATTGCATTCTCTAACATTTTATGAACCTTTGCAGATCGATTTATTACTCGACAAAGTATTCTACGCGTAGAGAAAAGAGTGTACTTTAATTTAATATAATATATATAATGTACAGTTAATCAAAAACAGATTAACTTTTGTTTAAAGTATCTTTTTGTCAGGTTATCGCAAGTACTTGAAAAATCGTGCCTAAGGTATGTGGGGACTTCTTATTTATTTGACAAAAATAATAATAATAATAATAATATTATTATTATATCTAATATAATAAGTACGCACCTAAAAAATAATATGTAAACATTATTACAAATAATAATAATAATAATAATAACAATCTATAAATTATTATATCTCTAATAATAAAAACGAAACGATAAGAAATAAAATAAGTTTTTATTACCCTAGACAAGTTTATCTGTTTTAAAGCGAAAGTTTTAAATAAAACACCACGTATAAAGGTTGTATCCAAGGATAAAAAAAAAAAAAATCGTAAAGATCATTCATGGATGGTCGAAAGTAGATCAGAAAAATCCTTGAATAGAAATACTATATGTATCGATAGATCGAAAACGTGTACACCGAAGAAGTGAGTTTTTCCATTCGGAAACGATCCGAAGAAACTGGTATCTAAGAACTGTTGCGATATAACTCTGTCGGCGAATAAGAAAGTACCTACCCACCGCGGTGGAGATTGCGGAATAGGATTTTACGTAGAAAGAAGGAATTTTCTTTTCTTCGGTAGGGATCGTTTTACTTCGATTGCTTTCACGAGCTTTACCTTCTATACACCCTTCCCTCCCTCCCACCCTTCCTTCCTCCCTCCATCCACCCTCACATCCCTTACTCCCATCCCGCCTATTTACGAGCTTTATATTATTCGAATGGTCGAACAAAGTGCTCACGACAAGAGGTTCGCGAATAATATCGTACATCTTATTTTCTTTCCGAACATTTACACCGTAACGAACTTCTATTTTCTTCTTCGATTTTTACCATTCCCCCAGTTTTTTTTTTGTTTTTTTTTTTTCGTATAAATCCAACTTGATTTTCTTCCATTCGAATTTATTTCTTCGAAAACAAAAAATAGAAAAAAATACAACGGCAACTGGTATATATTTTTCATTTTCAAGCTTATCCTTTCATTTCCAATGAAGTCTCGTTGTCTTTGCAGTCATATAAGATTTTGATTTCGTCGAATGGGAATGATCATCCATCTAAATACTAACCGTACCCATTGTTACTCGACTTTAATGATGTGACAAGTATAAATTGGTATTTTAATATAATAAGAGATCGTTGATTTTAATTTATTTATATAATTATATCTTAACAATCTCAATAATATTTCAAACGATTATAACATTCGAATCCGTGATTATGCAATTATTTTTATATATTACGTTTCAAAAATACAAATATATTATATACAATAATAATATAAAGAATGTGGATCTATAAAAATGTAGAATAGAAAAGTAATTTGGACTAAAAGATAGAAAGAGTTGTAAGATAAAATTGAACTACCAACCAGCGGTGAGATATCGTGGTTATACACATCGAAACAAGTTTTGAGCAAGTGGAAAGAGAAAATCTCGTAAGCGGCTTTTTACGAGATAGTTCGTTTTTCGTGGATCTGTAAAGACACTACTTATAAAGTGGCAACCGAACGAACCGAGTGAATTTCAAGCGTATGCGGAGAACTCGACCTCTGATTCGTTGGAAGATTGAAAACGTTACTGTCCTATCCAAAGTTCGTGCACAAAGGATTAAATAACCCGACGCTACCGAGAACCCCAGGGAAAGCTTTGAGATCGGACGAATCGGGAAACCCGAAAAGGATTAGAAAGCCTCGAGTGAAATATTCAGTTTTACGATGCAACCTCCTGTCTTTTTCAGAGAGACTCGGAAGACTTTCTACCACCTATGTATATATACATATACATATATATATACATATATATATATATATCTTTTTCTCTCATAAATAATATCGTCGACATTCTGCGAAGCCCAAAGGAAACATAAAAATCGTTACCTTTTTCTATCCACGAAGATTCTACGAGATGAATCAGGAAAATCTTATAAATTTTCTTTCATTTCTTTTTTTTTTATATATATATATATATATTTAATTTTATATATAAA
>NW_014569697.1:78417-81154 GCF_001313835.1 Polistes canadensis | reverse complement strand
TTATATAATTATATATTAAATATATATATTTTCTTTGTAGAAGAAGTTTCCTTATTTTGTTACAAGATAATAAATAAAAGTTTAATTAGTAGTATAAGGGAAACATACAAATTAATGAATTTCACGTTTTAAAAAGGTATATATACCTATATATTAGTGATTTATTTTTTTTTTTATTGACAAACGAAGAAATATCTAATTAGAAGATTGTCTTCTCGTTGTTATAAAGTACGAAAGGAATGTTTTATTATTTTGTTGTCTTTATTTATTAGGAAAGAATCCTAGAAAGATGTGTCTAAGGTACGTAGAAAGAAAAATTGGGTTGGGAGTGTTTCATTGACTTTACGATGCGGGCTCTTGGAAATTACTACGAACGATAGAACAAGACTACTTTCTAGTTGGACGAAGAATAAGGGAAGAAAATGGCCAAGGACATTTGTGGATGTTAAAGAAAAGAAACGCGATTCGATACGTTCGCTTGGTTACGGGTACTTTCTTAAATTAGTTACAAAGCCTTTCTATTGCACTCTACCTCTTTTTATTTTTTCGTTTTTTTTTTTTTTCGTTTCTATATCTTCCTACGAGTAAGTAAACTCGTTGACATTTAGCGAATGGGCGAGAATGTGTCTCCTTCTATTTTGATTATCTTCGAAAAAGGGCTAGAGAAATTTCATCGTCATTTTTTTTTTCCTTTTTCTCTTTCTTCCTTTCTTTCTTTTCATTCCTTCAGTATAAAAGTAACCTTTTTTTTTTATATATAATTTGCAACAACCATCTTAGCATGTATCTTTAATCAAGCAACTTATCTCATTTCATCTGATCTCATCTCATCTCGACCGAATAACTAACTGAATTACCATTGTAAAATTTTCTTTATCAAAATTTAAAAAAGATATTAATAGTACGTGGTAGTGGTAGTAGTAGTAGTAGCAGTAGTATTAGTGGTAGTAAATATTATAATATTATACTACTCTAACCTCGTAGAGTAAAAGAAAAATATGAAAGGTTGTATCTTTTATGAGGCAACTATACGACTGTTTCTTAAATGCATTTTGTGCACCAAACTGTTTCGAACTTTTATATACGAGTTCGTGCCTCCCGTGGAAGAACGTAAAATACATAAACGCAAAGCTTAGAGGAAATATTTTATCGAAGAAACATGAATATTTCGTTGAAGATAATAAACACGTGAAATATATACCACGATGCATATATGCATGTCTATGTGTATCTATCTAAGAAAAGATAATACGCGTTCTTTGTTTTTATCAAATTTCGAAATATTTTTTCTTACGAATTTTTTGGGGATTTTTCTTTTTTTTTGTTTGTTTCAAATATCAAACTGAATGACGAATAATCTCTCGTAAGATATAAGACAGAATATTCTACAGATAAAATTGTAAATCTTTCGTATCGTATTATCTCTGAAACATTGGAAACCATATTTAATGCCTCATAATAATATTCGATGTGTCAGTATTCTTCTCTCAGGTAAATGAATAATCTCTTGGATCGGATTTTATAGTGAAACTTATGGGAATAAATTTGAAACGATTTTCGTGCTACAACCTATGCAAATTCGTTACACTTGTGAAAGGATTCGCGTTTAGTGATGTGTGGAGGATGTTTTTAAACGAGTTTACATCTTAGTTTTCTATGATTTTCATAGGAATATATTAAAAATCTCAATTAACCTTTAAAACGGCATTTGCATTTCTATACGATGGATATTAGAAAAAAAAAGAAAGAAAGAAAAGCACTTAAAGGGAAAACTATGAAAAAATGCTGAACTAGCTAACACGAAGATAGAAACCTTTTCGAAACTATAAGCGAGATTTCGATGTGGTATGCGAATAATATTCGTGTTAGGATTACCATAAAAACTTGCTTATGCAGTAGCCAATTTAAAAAACTATTTTCCGATATATTGGAAATGAAAAAGAACGCGTTTAATACTTCATTTTCTTTTTTTTTTCAACGTACAAAAATGACAAGCAAAAAAAGAAATATATATATATATATAAAGAAAAAAAAAAAAGAAGAAGAAGCAAGAGTATCTCGCGTGTAAAATAATTGCAAAACAATTTGATACAAAATTTTATGGAAAATGTTCGTGAAGAATTTAATCGATCGACGACGTATTCTCGTTATTCAATAATATTTCGTAGAAAAAAAAATGTGTGTTAACTCGTTAAAAAGTTAAGGCAAAGTTAATAAATTACAATCAGATACAAATTAAGTTTAACAGTTTTGCACGTCAAGAGGATTTCTTGCCAAACTTTACGTAAAATCAGAAAGATTACCGGGTGGGTTTAGTTTCAATCGCATTAGGTTACATAAAAATTACGTAGACAACTTTTAAAATCAATCATATTTATATAAAGGCAACATTTTTTGGGGGTAAGTAATAAATTATTTTAACGCGTTATAATGTACACACTTTTTAATAAAGTAAGAGTTTCTCAACTCTCGGATAGAAAAAATTTCTACAATATTTAATGTATGTGTACGTATTATATGATATATAGTTGCAGTGTCAATAATCGTATGGTAAAATATAAATTAAAAACAATATATAATTTGTATATAATATATACACGAGACATTTTTTATAAAGATTAAATAAATAAGAACTTGATCGATGTATTATATAATAATATATAATAGGTAGTCATATATATATATAGTAACGTGTACGTACCGTTTACCAAATCGAACCGTGGGAATCAAGGGTCAG
>NW_014569697.1:57098-78357 GCF_001313835.1 Polistes canadensis | reverse complement strand
ATATCTATATATATATAATAATATAATATAATATAAATATATCTATAATAATATAATAATATAATAATAACTTTTCTTTTATTGTAAATTAAATTTTGAATATACAAATATACGAATAATTGAATTAATATAATTTATCGATTAAACATATAGAAGTTATTCGACACCGAAGTAAAAGAAAAGCATCATATGGTGAAAATTTATCCACGATCATCGTCGTGGGAAACTACATGAGGAATCGTTTAAAATCCGACGCGGGTTAACGTGAAACGTGTCGCTTTACCGCGAACAATCCGTACATGCGTGAGCTCTTGTTCGAAGTGGAATTAGGATGACCTTTCTCTCTACTATCTCTTTCTCTTTCTCTCTCATTCTACGAAAAGTGGATTCACGAGTGGATCGACACTCTGAGCCGGCCATGGACGGAACATTGTTTTAGGATTAGCCTTACGGTCACGTGATAGTTCCAACAAAATCTTCCTCTCTCTCTCTCTCTTTCTCTCTATCTATCTATCTCTATCTTTTTCTAACTCTTCTATCCGTTTTATCTCTTTTCAGCATCAACTTACATCCAACGAACCGTAACTTACCGGATCTTTGTTCTTCACATTTCCATGGGATTTTCTCGACTCAATGACCGTATGCATCGTATAAAAGTACTAAGCTAACTTTTATGCGCATACGATAGCTTCAACGAAAATTTCTTCACTAACTTATTCGAATTATTTTTTATATCGTTTATATAAAATGTTATAAATTATTAATAAGTACGTTAGATCAGTTAGATTTAGAATTTTATTTCTATAAATATACACATTTGGTTGTCATTTATTTTTTAATATATAAATATATTTCATTATTTTTGATGTATTAGCATTGATTTTTGTATCAAATGATTTTGTTACAACCGTTCGGTTAACGTTCAAAAATAAATGAATAATATGTAATAGTTACTTTTGAATTTTATCACTGACAACTTAAAATTATCATTGATATTTATTATTTATATCTAATCAATTTGAATATATTTCTATTAGTTTGATTATAACATTATTTCTTAAAACCATTTGAGTGATTATCGTTTAAATTATGAATAATTAATATTTTATTTCCGACAAATATTTGATTATCATTTATATAAATTATTTAAGTGTAAGCAATTTTGTTAAATCAATATTATTAATATTACATACAACACTGTATTTTCATTTTATCATAAATAATTGAATATATTTATGTAAAATAGCGAGAAATGTCTGTAATCAACGAGTTTAACGTCATTGAATATTTGAGTTGGATAAACATAGAACATAGTGTGCTTGGTTGGTTGGTAACCATATTTGAACATTACTATTGGCACTATCCAAGAAGAAGAAGAAGAAGAAGAAAGTAGTTATCGTTAGTCGCAACTTCGTTGAATTGCTTTTCAACGAAACTCGAATAAACTCGAATCGTTTGGATTCAGTCGAATTCAATTGGAATTACCATTACTATGTCATAAACTTTTTAACTTGTAAAACTCACCTTTTATTTTATTTCTTCTCTTCTTTTTTTTCCTCTCTCTCTTTATAGTCTAATTCTAAATAATTATCAAGAAACTACTATATATATAAACTCGTATTACTTTATTGATAGAATATTTTATACGTAAATACAATAACGAAGAATTTCATTTGAATTATCGATGAAAACTTTGTTATATCTTATCGAGAAAATGGAAAACGTGCTTGTGAAGCATGGAAATGAATCTTCTTAAAATCACACTCGTATTTTCACTCATAGGATATTCTACCATCTCTTTTTTTCTTTCTCTCTCTCTCTCTCTCTCTCTATTTCTTTCTATCAAAGTATAGTTTTCAATTTAAGTTGGAAATACTTACCACAATAGATTGTCCAAAATATTGGTATCTAGAGAATAGCATCGTAGAAATAACACTTCTATAGTTAAAATATTTCGTCTTTTATCTAAGTATATATCTATTTATATATATATATATCTATATATATATATATTATAGTAAGGTATCTGTGAAACTAGCTGAGGTATACTTTAAGGATTTTGTTCAGTAGCTCAGCGGACAATGATGAGGAAGAACGGCCTTGGCTTTTTCTCACACATACACACACACACACACACACACACACACTCGCTCTCTCTCTTTGGCTGAGGAAAGAGTTTCTTTCTGTAGCAAGAAAGAAATCCCACGGGTTTCTTTATCTCTATTTTCTCTCGGCATGCGAAGGCGAGCACTTTGCAAACACTTTACAAAAATCTCAACTCTCCTACGTTCTGTCTTATTCTACGTTAACAGAACCACTGTCTTCTTCTCCTTTTACTCTCTTTCTCTTTATCTTATTCTCTGTTTCTCTTTCTCTGTGTCGATTGACGCTCCTTTTTCCTTTTACCTTTGTATTTGTGTGTGTGTCTGTGTGTGTATATATAACCATCTCTCTTTTCACAGTTTTTCCGTTCTCTCGCTTCTTCCTTCTTCTTTTCTCTCTCTCTCTTTCTTCTTGAAAAAAGTATCTCAATATACCAGCAGATCTTAATTGTAGAATCTTCTTTTAACAGGGTAACTGTGTATTAAACTCAAGATTCTCTTCTTTCCGTGTTTATCTTTAAATTCTACACACAATCGAATATTAACAATGTTAAATATATTAGAGACTGATTTGTTGTGAAATTATTTGATAATTGTTTAGATTACTTGTATTTTCTTTTTATATTGTAATATTGATGGTACTTCGTTTAATCAATGATATACGATTGAGAATATTGTTCAATTATATTCTATTATTCGTGAGCTTTAAGCTCGTAAACGTTGACTGTATGATGTCTATAGATATATATAATATATATATATATACACTATCGTGAATAATGCATGCCTAGTATAGATATCTACAGAGGCTTGCAATTATTGACAATGAAATCAAGAGTGTTAATATGTTAGTGACCGAATTAACGATAACTTTAGCATAACAATATGACTAAAGTTAATTGATTACAATTGAGAACAAAACTATGATCGACACTTGAAACGACAAAATTGCTTTTATAACCAGTCCTTTTAATTAATTGAATTAAAAAATAAAAAAAAAGAAATAAAATGAAATGAAATGAAAGAATAAAACGAAACACACACTTCTAAATAGTATTGAATTTTTTCTTTCCTCCCATTTATGTGTTAGTCTCTCTTAACCTACTCAAAGAGCTTTTCTTTTGATCTTGCAAATAATTCAAGTTCCTCTCGATTAGACGTACGTTTCTAACGTGAGAGACGAGAGCTTTTTATTGCAACACCGACGACGACGACTCGTTTCTCTCTACTCGAGACTTGAAAAACTTAAAACCTCTGATCGTAACTCTCGAAAACTTTTCAAATACTTGCCCTTTTATTTCCCCCTCCCCCTCAACCCCCAACCCCAACCCACCCTATCCTTTCCCCTTCTCCTTATCTGTTCACCCTCATCCCTCATCCAATAACTCCTACGGGTGTGGGGTGAGAGAAAATCCATCTCGAATCTAGCTCGCAGTCCTTTTCTCGACTGTAAGCAAATTACTCGAGTAGGAATTGATCGACGTTTTATCTCGATTGTTTTCACTTCTTAAAAGGGCTTTCCCTTTTCTTTTTCTTTTTTCTTTTTATACTATTTTTCTTTTTTCTTTTACCTTACTCCCACTCACAAACCCTCCTTCCTCTCGATCTTATTTACTTTTAATTCTCGTTCACACGTATCGCGACCGATTGCAACGTGTAATTTCATTTTAATCCCTAAGCAAATGAACCCTTTGAACTTTAACCTTTGAAATTATTTCACGCTTAATATATCGACATAACGAACAATATATACCTGTCTATTTACACACGTATAATACGCGTGTAAATGTATAACCGTTGGTATATTAAATTATTACGTAACTATGAGAAAGAGAGAGAGAGAGAGAAAGCTGATTCACAGCCGATTTTAAGGGGGATATACCAGACAAAATAGTTACAAATTATTACCCACTTAAACAGTTTACTTACAAATATGAATATTTATTAATAAACGAACCCCATCGTATGTTTTAGTTATATTTATTATGAATATTAATATAATAAATTTTTTTCTTATCTAAAATTTTTGTTAGATAAGCGTTCTAGAGTAGTGTTCGAAAAGTTATGGTAGGATAACGGTTTAAAATTGACTCTATATATAAGATAGTGAATACTTATGACTGTAATGAGAAATGATGTTATATTGACTCGTGAACATAACTATCGAGTTGCTGAGGAAGTCACAAATATAGTGACGAAACGTTCAACGGATAAATAGATTGTTCATCTAATTTACACCTGTCCAAAAAAAAAACATCCCTAAGAATTAAACTTAGTAATAATTATAAATATTCTTTTATTCATATATAACAAATCATATATATATATATATTAAAACGATAATATTATAATTATTAAAGCGTTCTTTAATAGAACAACTACAACAAAAAGAAATAAACCTTTCCAATATTCGTGTAATTCGAACAAAATGTTCGTTAACTTATCAAAAATAAGTTTCACACTTTAAAATGAAAGTAAAGAGGTGTTTTGGGGGTGTCGATAATTCGAGTAAAAGGGAAGACAAGAAATAACATCTATGACAAGGAGTCTAAAAGGATCTTCCCTTTTCTCCCCCGGGTATCACTGCACGCCAGGGATAGACAATGATAAGGAAGAATGGGCTTGGGTAAACGCAAGGACACAACGGGACCGTAAATTCCCACGACGAGCCAACCTTTTCTCTTTCCACCTGCTTGACAAATGCACCCCGTAGAAGGAACGTCCGATCTTCGTGGCATCCTCACGTTTGCGACCCCTGATACCAACACGAACACCACCAACACCACCACCACCACCACTACAATCACCCTTCTTTCTTCTTATCCCGATACACACATACATACACACATATATATATAGAAAGTGTAAGCCCCCGTGTCTACGTGCATTCGATTTGCGGAAAACCGCAAGATCAGGAGGGCACGATAGAAACTCGTCCCTGGCATACGCGATTTTGTTTCTCTCTCTCTCTCTCTATCTATCTTACTCTTTCTCTCTCTTTTTCTCAAATATACACAGCAAGACAAACATATACACGCGCGTATACACGAATGCAAGAAAAAAAAAGAGAGAAAGAGAGAATGGAAAAAGAGAATACGCGGGACTTAAATCACGTGACTGGTACAACTCTTCGTGGTTTTTCCTACGTAGAAAAATACGGAATACCTCAAAGAACTACTACTACTACTACTCGTATATATTTCCAAGCTAAGAAAAATAAACTTTAAAATAAAAAATAAAGTATACCGTGTTATTGGTGGTTTACAAAATGTTACTACCGTTATCGATAGACGGTTATAAAGACGATTTATTATTATTATTATTATTATTATTACGCTATTCTCGAGTAAATTTCTATTTTGAATTTTGAACTTAATCAATTTTTGCGAGAAAATTTGTCTTACATTTTACGTTAGAATATATATGTAATATTCGGTGTAAGAATGATATTAATATAAAAGATAATTTATGATCATTGTTTCCTTCAATACATATTATAATGTATTGTACATTGACACTACGTATACTTTTCATTTTTTTTTTTTCCCCATTCTCGTGTATTGTCACGTTATAAAAGATAGAACTTGGCAATGGTACACGTTTTCCTTATCGATTTTAACGGCGGTTAAATGTCGCGCGAGAGAAAGAGAGAAAGAGAAAGAGAGAGAGGCTCGAAACCTTTAGACCCTGGTCTGATTCTTAATTAACAAACGTTTCTGGGATTCAAGTCACGTCAGTACTAATGGATTTCAGGATAAAACGGAAGAAATACTTGGAAAGTTTAGTCGGGTCGATGTTTAATTAAGCGGATAGTCTCTCTTTCCCTCTCCCCCCACCCCCATTCTCTCTCTCTCTCTCTCTCTCTCTCTCTCACACACACACACACAATCTCCTACTCATTCTCTTGTTCGCATTTTCGAGTAAGATGACGAAAATTGAAGGTGCCACGGACGGGTTTCTCCTCGTCCGTGCGATCATTCCTTTCGTTACGACACCTTTGTTTCACATTGGCCACCCTGTACTTTAATTTATCGCTCGATTGCTAGTCATCCCAGTCGATAGCTCGAACCTGGAGAACTATCAAAGTTTTAACCCTTTCTCTCAAACATTTACACACACAGACACACACACACATAATTACTCTCTTTCTCTCACTCTTTCTTTCACGCATGTGTACACTGGTTTCTGTCTCTTTCTAAAACACACACACATTTATATATATATGTATATAACGTCTATCTCTTTCACAAACACATACAACACCACTTTCTATCCTTCTCATTGACTCTCTCGTATTTGCTCACACACTCTGATACTCCCTTTCTCTCTCTCTCTCTCGCTCTCTCTCAGTCCTTGTATATATCGTCAGTGACGTTGGGTAAACTGTAAAGGATCAATTCGCTCATTAAATTTTCCTTACTACCGCGCCTCTAAATACGGCTAATTAAAAGCATTTGCGAAGTAATTACTTTATCCGTTTCAGACGACGTAGAATATGGAGGATCGACGACGAATTGTATTCGCTAGGTATACCAGTATTAATTACATTTTCTACCTTTTCCTCGACGCTAAAATACACACATATATATATATATATATATATATATACATATGTGTGTGTGTGTGTGTGTGTTTATATGTACGTGTATATTTATACATATATCGATATTAAAGTTTACGTACCATAAACGTAGTACGTATTATGCTTTCCGGCTTGTTTCTTTATTAAAAAGCTAGCCAGATGATAGAAAATTGATTTGCTTGAAATCGTTCGTATATACATATGTATATATATATATCTTTTCACAGGGCGGATTCGATCAAAACTCTCTCGCGTATCGTTCAAAGATTTTATCGAGTTTTCTGATCGCTATTTGAATACGGCGAGTTAATTGATTTAACTTTGCCAGATGTTTCGCGAGAACTAAATTGCTTCCCCCGCTCCGCCACCCTTCTCCTCTACCCTTCCTCCCTCCCTCGATTCAAAATTCATCGATTTTTTACGTGTTTCCTACTTTTTTCTTCTTCTTCTTTTCCCCCCTTTTTTTTTTTCTTTCATTCATTTATTTACAAATCCACGCGCAATATTTTTATCTCTTAGATTATTATTATTATTATTATTATTATTATTAGTTTATTTTTCTGTTTTTTTTTTTTTTTTTTTAAGGAAATAATTAATCGATAGAAAAAAATCAAAATCGAACGTTGTTTTTTCTGATAAACCACAAATGTGTTTGTTAAATTTCTTCACACAAAGGATAATATAATAAATAAACCGATCAAGTAAATGCGTACACGTACACGTTATACGTATAAATATATGTGTGTTTTACTCACTCAGAAGCTAAAAGCCTTACGCGACGAGACTCTTCGGCGTCACTGTCGGAAACGTTCAAAAAGTTAACCGGAAAGATCTAATGTCCTTTCGTATTACGCTCGGCCGGTTTTCTTAGAATCTCGATTGCCCCTTAGGAAATACATAGAGACCCATATACACACATACATACATACATACATACAAACGTCTACTAGCATCCACAGACACATTTTCAACGCATCAACGTACACATACATACATATATATTTATATGTACACTGTAMTATAGTGACATACAGTAAAGAAAGATAGTTGAAAAGAGAGAGAAAAAGAGAGGTGGAGGTGAAGTTGCAGGAGGTGATGACGAAAGAGGAGTAGGAGGAGGAGGAGGAGGAAGAGGGGATTGTTGGGTGAAAAGGGTGAGATGTGGGCGTACAAAAGCGAGGCGCATCTAGCCGCGATATCTCACTCTACCAATTTCCGAAGCTTTCAAAAGCGACGTAGATTTATGGCAGTTCGCAAAGTAACGAGATTCCACTCGTAAGAGACGAAGTACAACTATAGTTGTAACGTAACGTATAACGTACGTAGAAATATCGTGAGTGGTAGGTAGTTTTAGTCAGTATTCTATCAGTTCTCGCTAGGACTACGGGGGTTTTGAATAAACCAGCTTACTATCTCTCTCTCTCTCTTTTTCTCTCTTTCTATTTCTATTTCTATTTATATCTATATCTATTTTCTATTTATACGTACGTGTGTGTACGTGTGTATATATATGCGTGCGCATCGAAGTTCACGATTATCGGCGCAAGTCCTTTATCGAACTTCGATAAGTTCAACGACTTTGAATATCAACACAGAACCAGATGAAAATCATTTCGTATCTCTATCGTACATGCAGCTCGTTTTAAACGTCGATCCTCGAATGCGATGTTTATTCGATCGATATTCAATATCTTTCTCCTAGGATTCATTCATATGAACGTAAAATACTTTCCGTATTTATTCGAATAATAGAGAGAGAGAGAGAGAGAGAGAGAGAGAGAGAGAGATAGAGAGAGAGGAGGGAGAGTAAAACAAAAAAGAAACATCTTCCTTTAGTTTTTATCGATAACTTTTTATATCGATGAAAATATTATATTTATCGTCTTTCTCTTTTGCTTTTGTATTTTTTTCTTTTAGTTTCTTTCTTTCTTTTTCTTTTTTTTTTTTTTTGGAAATAATTATTACGATATTCATTCGATCATCTTATAATCGAGACATAATTATAATTATTTATTAACATAATATTCTTTTTGATATATATATATGATTATTATTTGTCATCGTAGTCATTAAAAAATAATTAAAAAACAATCTTAAATATAGAATTTAGAAAAATTAGTAAATCCAGTGTTAAAGTATTGTATCCTCGTTTCCCCCCCCCCCTCCTTACATCATTCTCCTTATCTATATTTTTATCTTTTTCCTATCAAAAATCTTTTCGCAGATTATTCGTTCAATTTAAAAATTAATACTCATCATCGAGATGATGCACAACCTTTTTCAACAGCTTTATGCCCTTCTCCCTCCCCCCCTCAATCGACTTTTTGAAAAATTTTGCAGGATAATAATAAATTGATATACGTTTTATTCGAATCTTCCCAACAGTCACTCAATTTTTACCGAATTATCGTAGCATTCATTCGTTCACGACTAGCGAATTAGGAAATTCAGTATTTTACAATTTTTCAAGGAAAAACATAGTCACGATTGGGGATAGATGAAAGTCGTGAAAAGTCGAACGTGCAACGCGGTGGGTAGGTGTAAAATCGTTGCACCTGCCTCTATCTATCTCTCTATCTCTATCTTTCTCTTTTACTCTCATAAACGAGTTTACTCGCTGAAAAGTGTGACAGTTAGCGCTTCACCAAGCACGAAACCAATTTTCGAAAAGGGGCTTATTTAATTAAGGCAATTTATTCGACTCTTCGCTTTCCCTCTTTCTACCCCCCCCCCTCTCCCTCTCCACTGCTCTCCCCTGTCCCTCCACCCTTTTATCTCTCTCTCTTTCTCTCTTTATTTCTCGTTCTATATCTTTCTCTTTCTATTTATATCTTTATCCACCATATCTTCGCGTTTCAGTTCTCCTACGTGTTTTCTCTTTTCAACGATATTTCGGGACAAAAATTGCAATATCCATGTAGTAGGTGGCAACCGGCCAATTTCTACGATAAGCTTTCAATTATTATTTGTAGTCTACTCGTTCCTGGATTTAAGGTGAAATTATTCTCCTCTCTCTCTCTCTCTCTCTCTCTCTCTCTCTCTCTCTCTCTCTCTCTCTCTCTCTCTCTCTCTAATTCTCTATAGCTTTCAAAAATATTTTAAATCTACATATATATATATACATATATAAATTTATTTTAATTAAAACATAGAATGCGCAATATCACACGTATCGTATAAACCTTGAAACACTTTTATTTGATCGCGAGATGATAAGATTTGCTTAAATAAACAAGACAAGAACGATCGTACGAATATTTACCGTGCTACTTTTCTTTTTTCCCCCCCCCTTTTTATTTTTTTTTTTTCTTTTCTGCTTTTTCCCTTCTTCCTTTTCCCCATCGAAGTGTTGAAAGTGTAAAGACGACGTAGTTTGTACGGGGGTTGTAAAGGGGAGGAAAGAAGGCAATAAAAAGATTGTATAAAAAAAGGGAAATCCCCCGAAAAAGAAAATCCGAAGGAAAAAAAAAAAAAGATCCGAAAAAACTCAATCGATCGGGGCGGAGGGGTAAGGGCATGTTATAATACGGCGACTTTTTCGATGTTTACCGAGAAGCAACCTTCTTCTCGTGCGTTCAGTATGATAATTGTGTTTACCAAAATGCTTTAACGATCGGCGAATGCATACATATTTTCAAGGCAAGTAATTTATAAGGTAGTCTCTCCTGAGGCTTCCTTGCTTTTTACTTTATGAAACTTACGCGTGTCACGCAAAATGTCAAGAGGAAAAATTTCCTTCAACCTTTTTCTTTTTCTTTCTCTCTCTCTCTCTCTCTCTCTCTCTCTCTATCTCTCTTTTATTCTCATTTACTCTCTTTTTTATTCTCTTTTCTACTCTATCTCACTCGCTCACTCACTCGCTGGCTGCTTGTAACTCCAATTTGATTATCATAAGTTAGCATAACTATGCTAAAACCTTCAACGTAGAGATATCCGCCATCTTCCACTCGAAACTTTCGACCCCGTCTTTTCTCAAGAAGAATCCCTCTCGGAACTTATCAATTTTTCATTCCTCGTCTTACTGGAATTTGTTAAAGCTAACTGATCGGGATACGTTTTGATTATTAATATCGATCATTGGATTATGGAAATGAAGGATTAGGATGAACAGTTGGGTGGAACAAGCTCGATTACACGAATTACATATGTGTATTATATACATATGTTTGCTAAACATTATTACGTTCAGGATGAGTTAATAATTAATATCACTTGTATGAATCATTTTAATAGATGTATATTGAATAGTAGAAATTTTTAAACGATATATAAAAATAAATCATTTTTTAATTTGTTTTAAAATGTTATAATAGAAATGATGAGTGAGTTGTTGTTCACATATATTCGGCAAACGTGATTGTTCTTTAATTTACAATCGATTACGTTTACATGTTCAATTTAGTTGCACAATTATACGAAACAGTTTCGTTTCGTCCTTTCAATCATGTCAGGGTTGCATTCTCGTATGCAGTTAGTACTTTGAACGAGAAATTAGGTGATATACAATTTGCGTCATAAATTTTGAACAAAATTTCAAATGACGCGCGTGTATATTAATATAACAATTTTTTTTCTTTTTTTTTTTCTTCTTATTAATATACATGTAATATTCCCCACGACATCGTTCTGACATCGTTCAAGAAAATAAAAAGAACCTGACAAACATTCTGTAGAATAATTTACATATTAATCGTTTAATTATTTCATGTAAAATTCTTGCAGTGTGCAAACAAACTCTCGAACAATTACGGGATATAATTTATGTAAAACGTTTAACCATTATCAGAAAAAGGATCATATTTGTTCTATATAATATAATTCAGTATCAAGTAAAATTGATTTAATCTTTTAACAATTAACATATATTATATATATGTATTTACATGTACTATATATACATATTTACGATCAATATTACTTTTATCATATTCTTTTTATTATTTTGGTATTGTAATCATAGAAATTGGAATAAAAAGTTGGCGGGAGGGGGGTGGGGGAATTCTTTTATTTGTCCCGATCGTATAGAAGCTCTCGTTTTGGAAGTTTCCTTTGAAACTTTCAAGAGAAAATGACGTACGACCCTATCGTCGTCGAACTGTCGAAACTTATCGTGCCGAAGGGAACAAACGAGTACGTGCGGCTCGTATCGTAGAACCTTCTCGTTGTAAACGGGAAACCGGTATTGAAAACTTTCGTTAGATGCACCGTTCGAATTTAAATTGCACCCAGTACCGGGAATAGATAGTAAGCATTTGAAGTTACGCCTCAGGAAATAGGTATACCTATGATATCGTTCATCATCGGAACATTATTATATTCATTTTATCATTAATATACGCGGAATAAATAATATTTATTAATAAATAGGTATCGTAGGGAAAATTTGGACAATAAAGGGTCCAATAAGTCCCAATAAAGGGACGAAACATCCAATTAATCAAAACGAAGTTCTAATTCGTTTGAATGTCCAAAAAATACCTACGATACCTATTTATTAATAATTTTATTTTTGAACGAGAGAAACAACTAATTGAATAATATTTATTTTAATATTAAATGAGAAACAAAATAAAAAAAAAAAGAGAGAAATGTGGAAGAAGGAAAAAAAAGGCTAAGATAAAATGAAGAAGAAGAAGGCAATGACATATCTGATTCTATTAGTTTGCCAGTACAAATTGTGAACAGCGATGTTTCGATGGCTTCCGTTATTGATACCAAGAGAAAACGACAGGAAGAAGAAAGAGGAGTGAAGAGGAGGAGGAGGAGGAGGAGGAGGAGGAGAAGTAAAGTGTTTTCGACGTGAATCGTTCGATCGTTCAAACGAAGCTTTCGATTGGAAGACATTATCACCATTTGTTCTATCGTTTCTAAACAGTCTGATGGACTTCCAAGTGTAAAGGAAGACACCGAGACAAAGGACTCACACTGTTTCATTTTCTAAAATAAAAAAATCTATATAGATGCAGGTATGTATGTATATACGTATATACTAGTATCTTAATTAAAGAGAAAAGAGATCAGAGAAAATGTAATAAAATTTAATTAAATTTTACTTCATATTTCTAACGTTTGTGTGTTATATACTTATAAAATTATTTCATTTTTCTACGAACGCGCGTTATCTCATCTTTTGTCTTTGATAAAATGATATTTTAACGTTTAGAGATATGAATTCATTTCTTGAACAAATTTTTCTCTTTATTAAAATTATTTGCGATTATTATTTTGTACCGTGGATAAAAAATCAAAGTAAGTATACCCCTTATATCTTATAACACTTAAATTATATCTATCAGAGATAAGATAAAAAAAAAAAAAAAACAAACTCGTTTGTACTCGTTTAAACAAAATTGAACAAACGCGCGTTCCATCGTATCATCCTTGTGTTTCTTTTTCTTTTCTTTTCTTTTTTCTTCTTCTAAACAAAACTACGGAAGAAGAGATAAAAAAAATTAAATTAGTAAGAAGAGTATCATTATACTAAAGAAAGAAAAAAATGAAGAAGAAAGAAAAGGGATTTTCAATGTTGTTGACTAACTTTATATTAAAAAAAAAAAAAAAGAAAAACTCCATGTTTTGTCACCCCACCTTTTTTTAAACTAAGGTTCTACCCTTGAAAGACATCGACCGAAAGCTCGTCACCCTGTCATCATGTTGGATAAAAAGCTTGGCCTTTCTTTTCTTAAGCTAGCTTTGAGAAAAAGCAAAGGGAAAGTTTTCTATCCTTCCCACTCCCTCTCCCTCTCTCTCTCTCTTTCTTTTGCTTTCATTTTATCTTCGTCTGGTTTTCTCGTCGAGCTCGTGCAAAGAGTTTGTGCAATAGCAGTTAATTACACCAGTAGCCGCAACTACGCAGCCAGTAGGTGTACTACTCCGTTAATTACGTGTCTGCCACCACTCTTCCAACATCCACTTGGAATCTCGATCGAATTCACTCTCTCTCTCTCTCTCACTCTCTCTCTCTCTTACTTTCTTTTTTTTCTCTCTCGTAAATTGTCGTAAAATTTCGTCGTTTGTTGTTTTATATTTTATTTTGTTCTCTCTTTACTTTCCTTTTCTTTTCCTTTTCTTTTATTTTATTTTTTATTTTGATTTTTTATTCCAGACACACCACCCTTCCCATTTGACGATGGTGTTCTGTCACGTTTCATCGTAAAGCCTACGACAATCGGTGTGAGGAGAGTGGGGGAGGGGGGAAGAAAACGAGATAAAATAAAGGCAGAGGAAAAAGAAATTGTATGTGGATAAAGTAGATGAAAGAGTGAAAGGTGATGAAAATTTGAAGCCGAACTATCTCTCTTCACGTAGGAAACATCGATCTTGTTTCCACATCGGTTTCTGTTAAGGATTTCAAACTGACGGAATTGTTTTCCCAGTTTTACGAGAAAAGTTCGTTCGCGTTGTTCACGATTACCTATCTACCAACCTACACACACACACATACATACACGAACACATACGGCCAACCACTAAACAAACCAAACAATTCCACCCCACCCCACCCCACTTTACCTATCAAACCTACACCGATCCAACTAAGGCAACACTGGCGTTCGATTTAATTTCAATTATTTTCTAATTTCATCTTAACCTACTACGTATTTGTCATACTTATCTTTCGAAAATAATATTCTTTAAGTTTTATTTAACACAAATCGTTTAATACAATTTCTTTAAAATGAGAAAACTCGGATTATACTCGATTCGACGAAATTTCACATATATACGTTTTGCATTAAACAATTTATTTCTTTTTATAATATTATCATATCGTACAAACGTCATTTCAATAAGAACGAATATTATTATATTTATCTATCAAACATATTTTTACACATTATCAATCGAAACAATACGATAGTTCATCTAATGAACCATCAATAAATAATTTCATTAACATGAAATGTCTATTCCATTTAATACGATATGTTAATTCTAACAAAAACAATGGCCATTACGTTCATGGATATCATCATTAGAGGATTTATGGGGTTTTACTTGGAAAGCAACTATTCCTTGGAGAAAACTCTAAAATAGAAACACACACACACATACACATATACACAAAGAGAAAGAGAAAAAGAGAGAATCTTAAAAGAGAATGTTAGAAAGGGGAAGAGAGAAAAGGGACATAAAATGCCAACTGGCTGAGCCCATGGGAGCACGAACAGATGGAATTATAACAGACGTCACTATAAATCAACTCAGCTCGTGCACGGCTACTGCGTGGCAGACGCGATTTATTCCTGCTAGTCCACGAGAGGGAAAAAGAAAGAGAAATATGTTAGAGAGATGGACGGATAGAAAGCAACCGAGAGAGAAATGGAAAGTTTGTGGGATGATGGTAGAACAAAAGGGTGAGGAGAAACATGGGGCAGGAGGGGCGGGGCGGGGAGGGGGATAAGAAGAAGAAGTTTAATTTCCAAGCAATTTGCCATAGAATAATATAGAAAATGATACAATACGATTGGTATCGTATTTAATTGCAACTAATTCGATTAGTCGTTCAGATATTCAACGATACCAATCATTCCATTGATATAACATCGAAACATCATATTTCTCTGTTACTATTTCCAATTATCCGTATTCCTTTAACGTCTTAAGATATGGGTTTAACATTCCACGTTTATTGTAAATGCAATCCCTATTATTTGGTTACCACGTAACTATCGTCTTTCTCTCTTAGAAATAGAGAAAGAGGTATGGGGGTTAGGAACAGATAGAGAAATAGGTCTGACCAAAGCGATACTTGTACTACTTGTTAGTGGTCGAATAAACTGGAAGGAAGGATCGAATACCGTGTTCGATCGACGTTGCGGAACGTTCCTTCGTTCTTCCACGTTGTGTTACTGGCATTCTCTCGATAACTTATCCCTTTCACCCTTTCTCTAGTTCTCTCTATTTCTCTATCTCTATCTTTCTTTCTTTCATTTTGTGTGTTTCTACTTCGACGATGGAATAATATTCCAATGGAAATCGATGGACAAACGAATAAGACTCAGTTATTCGCGTCCAATAAATTCCCTCTACCCCCCCACCCTTTGCTATCTACTACTTCCCCCTCCTTGTTCTCTTTCTACCCCCCTTCGACAATTCAAATCCTCCTCGTACTTCGATTATGAGTATCGACTACGAAAAGAAGGGCTCGTTCGTTTATAAATGATAGATACTTGAAAAGAAACTTCGATAAATGTTATCTATTCAATTGTTAAAACGTTCTTCTCTCTCTCTCTCTCTCTCTCTCTCTCACTCCGCGTTATTATTATTATATTATTCTATCGTTTTATTTTATTTTCTTTCTTTCTTTCTCTCCTCCCCCCCCCGCCATTAATAATATTATTTTTCGCGTAAATTTTTATATTTATTTCAAGTATTTTGCCCCCATTTTTTTTTTTCTTTTCTCTTATTAATCTTCAATGAATTATAAATTGATAACTTCGAGCTATCGTATCTTAATTCGGACAGATGAGATTAATATATTTGATGATATAAGATACGTTCTGTTGAGCGTTAGATCAAAAAGAGTTTACCGATCGATATTTTTATATTTATTGATAAAGAGAAAATGACTTTTCAATTTATTTTCACCGATAAAACCATATAAAGCATCGATAGAAGTTTGTGATAACTTTAGAAAGAAGAAAAGAAAAACAAAATGAAACAAATAATATCATACTTTTATTGTGAAACCTGACTATATTTTTTCTATTAAAAATTTCTTTGACGTGTTATAACTTAGATTAACATAAAAACATTAATATTAATGACTATTGACTGTACATATAATATTTAATAACAAAACACACACATATATAATTGTGCCCATAATTATGAAAGTTGTCTAAGTCAAAATTAAAACAAAAAATTATTTTATTAATTATTTCACGCCACATTATTTTAAACTAAATTAATTCAATATAATTTTCACGATATTGTGAAAAATGAATCGTTTAAATAGTGTTTGTTATTTCAATATTATATAGAATCATTTTTAATCTTCAAATGTAATCCTTTAAATATTTCAAAACAAGAGATATAGTATGATTTACAATTATATCACTCATAATTATAGGCACATATATAGATTATTCAATCAAACAAGTTAGCTTCGAATGAGCTTATAAATCTCAGAAAATAGGGATGAAAAATATTATCTATCGTAAAATCTAGTTGCCAGTAAACCTGACTTACTTTTAAACCTCGATGTGTTGCATTGAGTTCTTCTATCTCTCTCTTTCTCTCTTACTTCTTAATACATACATACATATATATATATATATATTATTATTATTACTATTCTTCAATATTTCCACCTAACTCGTACATGCATCTAAACGCCATGCTGTGGTTTACGAGGGTGCAAAGAGTAAGAAATCCAAAAAGAGAGAGAGATAGAGAGAATGAGGATGCACATAAAACGTTAGCAAGACTCATTCATTGCAAGCTCGTGCTCTTGATGGCTTTTCCGAAAAGCGGTTTTGCACAATGTAACGACGGATGTCCAACGAACAAAATAGATGCTATATGGATTGCTTCTGAAATACTGACCACTATCATCCTCTCACTCACTCACTCACTCACTTGGTCATTCATTCGTTCCTTCATTCTCTCTCTCTCTCTCTCTCTATCCATCTCAAATACACATGCACATAAATGATATAGTTCTATCTCGTCCTTCGCTTTCTCCTCCTATTATCCAGACAAAGGAAACAGTAGTACCGAATATGGAATCCATGCTTGATGTAACATATGCGTTATGTCCACACGTATGAGAACATCAAAGATCGCTTTTGGATTATCAATCAAACTAGCATTCATTAGAACCAATGTAACTACATTTCTAATTATCCTTAATAATTGATATTATAAAGTCATTTTGGATTATATCAATCAAATTAGGAATTGTTTGATGATCATTCGATAATTGAACGTATCTGAATTTATTAATGTGTGAGTAGAAGTGAAAAATGGTGACAAATATAAATGATAACTCACGAAATAGATTCTTTTACTCTCGTTCTTAGTAATTATATAATAACAATATTCATAGATAATTGTGAGAAAACGTATTTATTATTTTGTCATTCGTCACATATGAATGAGAAATAAAACATTTTAATAATATTCGACTGGGGTGTTACACCACATCATTCTCAAATACAACGAAATATTTCTATTTAGTATACAATGTAACAATGTAAAACTTATTAATCGGAAGATGTAAAAAAAGAAATAAAAAAGAATTTTGTTTATAGAAGAAAAATATAATTAACTCGATCGATATAATAATATATCATAGAATATTATAATTAATCAATATAATTGTTGATCGTAATAAGATAATAATAATAATTGAAATCATTTTCTCGGTAGGATAATCAAGAGAGAGAGAGAGAGAGAGAGACAATAATATGATAAAGTAACTATCTCACAGGACTTAAGTTGTTAGTAGAGGATGTTATAACGGCGTCAAGGATGCTGGAATTAGGATCTTAATGGGCCAGTGCATAGACTGCTTGTTTTAGACGGGGGCGGTGGGAAAAAGGGGGAAAGGGGGAGGAGGAGGAGGGGAGGGGAGACAAGCAGAGCTTTCAAGGTGGAACTGTCGGTGGAAGCTCCATTTTCGTTGAAAACAAGGAATACCACCACTGCCAACCACCACCACCATCACGTTCTGCGACACATCAAACGATCTTCGTACAATTTCGATCGATTAGGGTAGATAAGGCAATTTCTATACTGCTATTTCAATAGAATATCAACTTTAACAAGGACGTTACACTAAAATGTTCCTAGTGTTCGGTCTTAATCGAAAACGATCGGGGACGACTTAATCCCATTGTCGTAGTAAAGTGACGGTAAAACGCTTACCGATCCTATCGATTCGCTTTTGGTATTCGATTTGAAGATAAAGAGAAAGGAGAAATAAAGAGAGAGAGAGAGAGAGAGAGAGAGAGGGGAGGGATGGGGAAAGGGGGATTTAGATAAGCGTAAGCTTAATTTCGATATATATTATATTACTTTGTAAGAACGGTTAGAATTATATCCTCTTCTATGAGAATATTCTCCAATATTTATTGTACTCTCAATACCCCCCGTCACGTTTAAATCTCGCGTTTTATCGATCGACCACAATTTCAATCCGCTAACGATGATTTAGCGATAAACGTAGGTGAATACAACAGACATATATAAATATATATATATATACACATATGGAGAGAGAACTTATAGTTACCTCATCGCGTTGTGGTCATGGTGTTTAAAGGCCATGAGAAATTATTTTAGATTTTCTATTCAAACTATATAAACTTTGCAATTACATTAGAAACACATTGTTAAATATGAATTCGTCATTTTTTTTTTTCTTTTTATTACAATTCCAAAAATAAATGATAGAATTGATGAAAATTGATTTGGACAAAAAAAAACATCGAAAGAAATCTCGTAAAAAGAAAAAGTAAAAAAAAAAATCATGGAAAGTATATATATATATATATATTTTGGATATTATTAAATATTCCCTGATACGTCAAGATTACTTCTTGCAAATTCGTCAAAAGCAAATGGGTAAGCCGCAATGCTCATATTTAATTCGCTTTAGTACAGTGCCAATCGTTTTGCCCTGACCGAAATGCGTTACGACTTTGCGTTGGAACGCTTTGCGTCGTGCCGCATGCCAGAAAATATCGGTCCCAGGTTGGTGCTGAAAGTGATGTCGGTGGTGGATCCTTTCTGGTATAGGAGAACTAGTTGAAGTTGTTGGTAGTGTTAGTATTAGTAGTGGTGTATTCGATGTTGGCAATGATGTTAGCGGAGGTTCAGTGAACACCAGATTCGAGTGACTTTGTTGACAGGACCGTGAAATTAATCGTTGCTCGGAAAGTTAATGAATAACATAGCTGTCGCTAACAAAAGTGCTCGTTCTCATATCATACCTCTACGATATATATATATATATACAATATATATATATAGCTACATCTATCTGAAAATTCATCTATATGTGTGCACGGGGAGATGCAGTTAGTGGGTAGTATCGTTTCCACGGAAAATTTGATTTTATAACTACAACGTTAACGCGCGCTGATGCGACGAAAGGTCAGTGAAAAATGGTTTAACATTAAACCCATCCCATTCGCTTACGTATACACAGCTACATACAGAAACGTAAAACTCTATAACCCACCCCACCCCTCTCCCCTTCATCATCACTGCGCAAACGAATTATAAATATAATAAATAACTCCGGTAATATAAGTCTTAAAGTTCTTTCAAACTTTTATAAATATTTTCTTTAATACGTTTATTGTAAACGATTAATTATGACTTTTAAGAATAATGTGATATACAAATCGTATTGTTTTTTTTTTTTTCTTTTTTTATTAAATCCATAATGAAATAATAATAATAATATATATCATATATTTCATAGTTTATAAATTCTATTTCCCTATCCACATTTTTCTTTTTATTTATTTTTATTCGATTATCGACTAACGTTTCGATAGTACGAGTTTCACCTAGTTACATTGTATTTGATACACTTTAATGAATTCGTTTCGGTGAAAGCTTTAATCATCGGTTGTAACATGCTCGTTTTGAAAGTTCCAAATTATCAGCTTGGCACTGTGGCAACCATGGCACGTTCTCCGTTCCATAAATGAATTTAGAATGCAACTCACGCATCCTACATATTGCCTGCCTTGTCTCCGACCAATAAGGTACTTAACATTTCCTCTATCTTCTTTTTTTTTCTCTCTCTTTTGATATAATTTTCTTCGTTGGTACGTTCGTTCGTTCGTTAGTTCGTTCGTTAGTTCGTTCGTTCGTTTCATCCCTTCATTCGTAGTTTTCCATGTACAATAAAAAAAATATTCAATACAATTGAATCGTATGAATTTCTTCGTTATCAACTGTCGATATGATAGAGATGAATTAATTGTTAAAGAAAGAACAGTTAATGAACAATAAACCTTGAGGGTAAAAGTAACTGTTCCGTTAAAAAGAAAAAAAAAACAATGAATATTCAATAAAGTATTTGTATAGGAAATATTTCTTTTCAATTTGTTCCATGTCCATTCATTCATTTTCGTAATATCAAAGAATGTATTAAAATCATTCATCGTTCTTTATATTATAATTTCACTCCCGATCGAATATATATTTGATAAAAGAATAATCTATCTTTGATATGAAATATACTTGTTCTCTTAAATATTTCATTTTTACCTTAGAGAACATTTAAAATTTATGTTCCCTGTAATAACATTTAAAATTGTAAAGGTATTTCTCTCTCTCTCTCTCTCTCTCTCTTTCTCTCTTTCTCTCTTTCATTTCGTCAAATCAGTATTCGCTTCGTTCGGCAATTAGTTCGCGATAATTAATACACGATACATTTACGAACAACTCTTGCTTTATCGCGAGCCCGTTGTTTTACGTTTCTTTGACACAGATACGAATTTTGTCGATTGTACTTTCGTCTAATTAAAGCTTTTAAAATAGTATTAAAATCTTGCAATAAAGTTACTACACTTTATGTTCCTTATGTATTGTTTTATTTTTATAATAT